>NC_056737.1:1197275686-1197450686 GCF_019279795.1 Protopterus annectens
GAAAGAGAGAGGGAGAGATTGCAGTAGTAGACACAGTAGCTGTTAAGGCAAATTCTATACACAAAAGCATTTACTTTGAAGACAAACTGCAGTTTTATTCTGATCCCCAGTGTGCATCTGACGGTAATGAAGAAAAGAAACATTTGATAGCCGATAAGTGCACTGGTCTCAGTTTTTTTCCAGGGACAAACTTGCAGCAATGTCTTTTTCAATCACACTGTAAGCAAATAGAGGTTGTGGATCTCAAACTCAGGAATATTACAGGTCTAAAAATAAGTATTATATAACCTTAAATCTGTACTTCAAATTGCTATCACAAATATTGCATTTTGTACTAGAAGCCTTATCTTTCAAACTTTGTTGTAAAGAATAAATTGCTTCATTCAGAAGCTGCTATTGAATCTAAGGTTACTTTTTAGTTTTGTGTGCTGGAATTTACCTTTAACATGAGCCATAATATCATAAATCCAAATTTTCATCAGGTCTTGGTGCCCAAAGATGGCAGCATTTGGCTTCCAATGGATTAATCACTGGATTACATTTCTGCTATTCTTTGACTTGGACTCAAGAGTATTTGTTCTTTGGGGTTATTTTTAGATTACATTTGTGTTGTTGCCTGATTTGGATACTGAGTATTTGTTCTTTAGGGTGCTTTTGGATTACATTTGGGCTGTTGCCTGGCTTGGATTTTAAGTGCATATTCTTTGGGATTGTCTTGTCTTTCTTTGTGACTTAGTTTGTTGAAGTTAAGCTGTTGTTTGGCTGCAGTGTTGGAAACTTTGGTACCATTGTACGGAGGATGGTCTCTGTTCTGTTGCAGTTTGCTTCAGCTTCCCATTCTTGCTCTCAGATGCTGCTGAGTTTGACTGCTTTTCCAGGAGTGCTTGAGTATGTCTATTACTAGATATTAATGTACTCTTATCTCTGTGCCTGGGATGCTTTGTTAGACTTTGCCAGTTTTATGGAACTAAATTGATTTTGAACTGTAACTAATCAACTAATTTCTACCAGGTTTTTTGTCTGTCTGAGTTTTATGAATTCTGTGTTTTAGATGGCTGATCTGTCAACTCAAATTTACTGACTGTGAGCCCCAGTGGACACTCTTAAGACATTAGATTTTCTTTTGTTGTGTGATTGTTGATGACACAATGCATCCATTTAGTGTTACGCACACTTGGTGGCCCAAGAAATTGACTAATTTTGTCTGGGTTATTTTGGGTCACTTTGCAGACTTGGATTTACCATATGAGGCATTTTGTGAGTTATGTTACTAGCTGAATGTATTATATGAACAGTGGCTTATGGCTGCCTTTGTATAGGGTTCCACTTTATAATCTCAAAATAGTGAAATCTCTAATTTCAGTATCCCAAAACCATAAAGCCGAAAGTTCCAAATCCCGAATCCCCAAAACTGTGAAACACAAACTCACAAACATAAACACACCATACACCACACAACACATATATCATCCAACCCACACTACAACAAACTAACAAACAAAACACACACACACAAAATCACAAACCAACAAACCTACACTACATATAAGCAGGGGGGCAAGCCCCCATGTGGGGGGGGGGCTGTGCCCCCCACACCCCCTTACTTATATATACTAAGTCTGAGATCACACCAAACAGAAAAATACAGCAAACTCACCAATACACACTCTACAGTACCCTCGCACACACACATCACAAATATACGAACACCACCACTTTCAACACTTAAACACTCATACTTTTACCTGCCTACACTAACCCACACTTAAAACTTTCAAAAACACACTCACGCTCAAACACATACCTAAAACCAACAAAATACCCACTTACCTTACCTACCAGCTAAATCCACACACTACATGATGCGTCCTGCACACACTACATCCAGCGTCAATATCGGAACACCATAAATTCATATTCGACATTTCTGGATTCACGTTTATGGAGTTTCGAGATTTTAAAAATTCCAGTTTATGGTCTAGGGATGCTGAAATTCGAGATTTCAGTATTTCGAGATTATAAAGTGGAACCATATAGTCATTCATATATTTGAAATTTTTTTATACATTGAACTACATTAGCTTTACTTTGAATGTACTTAGATCTTAGATAAAAAGTGCTTTTATAAAACTGAAGTTAAATTTGATATTTAAGATGTTTAGTTTATACATGTTTTTCATTACAGTTTGACATTTATGCCTGGGTGCCAAACTCTCCAACTACAATGAGAAAACCTCCACCAAAGTATACTGAAGATGTTACAGAGGAGTTCATTATGCAAACATTGCCAGAAATCAATGTGGCGTCCAGACTTATGGTTACAATGTACCTGACCAGTTACCCTGGGGATGATTTTGTAAGTAGTCACAAAAATGCAAATGTTTACATTTTATTTCATCTTTTATCCTTTCTGTGAATGTAAACAAATCCAGACTTAGCAAGCTCAAGAAGGCATACAATAATATGTTACAAAAATGCTAATTAAAATCAATATGTTCTTCAGTGTCATGGTCAAACTATTGTCCATAAATTGTGCCTTGGTATATATCTTCTCCTGTTAAGCTCTGTGATTCTCTGGGCAAAGTGCTTCAGAACAACTAAATGAAGAATTTTAGCATAAAGTGAATTTTATTGGAAGATGGGTGTTTATATTACCTGATCATAGTTCCTAGTAGCGGAAATTATTTATTTATGTACATTTGTTTACTGGGAAACTTCATTTTTCGTGAAGGCCTGGGAAGGAAAGCTCTTGATAATAATTGCACATGTTAAACATGAGAAACAATAGGGTTACCAAACACATAATACATGTCATTAAGAAGGTTCCATTATTAAAGGATGAAGCTCTTAATCAACATCTTATCTAGTTGGTAGTAAGAAAATGTTATAGGTCTCATAATACATTTTTGGTAAGAACTGTTACTTTATGAAAGGATTTAAAGGCAGCATATAGCAAACAAAAGATATAGTGCAGTAAAATGTCAGTACATTAAGAAATTACAAATTAAGTAAGGTGTGAAAGTGTATAGATGCTGTTTATTAGAACATAGGTTTTAGCAGAACGTGGAAATGTCTAGAACAAAGGTGAGAAGTAACAGAAAGTTAATGATATATGTGATATATGGGGAGAAGTTAATGTATCTGATAGTGAAAGAAGTTCACAGTAGGTGTTATAGGACATGGGGAAAAGCAATGCCACTTTTTCTGGTTTGGATCCATGATTTGGTTAAAAATTCTGTTAATGTATTTTAAAGGCAAATGGGTTGCAGTTTGCTCTGATACTTAAAGGTGGGCTGTTCCATGTTTTGCCTACAACATAAGAATAAAGATTTGTCCAGCTGATTTATTAGGTTTATATACAGAGAGAAGTTTTTGTCCTCTGATCTAAGGGATCTCTGCATTTAGCTATGGATGACGGATTTGAGTGCTGGGCAGGTACTGTGTTTGTATATGATTCTGTGGGTGGTAATAACTTGTAGAAAGCTAAGATGGTGTGTGAGTGCCTGCCTTTTGAGAGATTGTTGGGCAGTGATGGGTACAGTAGGTTACACTGGTTGCAAATTTAGCATAAACATGATTCAGTCATTGTTTTCAGTGAGATATGTAGATTGCTGAGAACAGGAGCTCCATAAAGTAGTGAGAGTAAGAGGTGTGTAGCAGCGAGGGGAGTTTTGGAAGACACATTTAGAAAATGTTTGTGCCAGTATAGAATCTCTGATTTCTGATTTTTTTTTATGTCGTTCTGTATATGAAAATCAAATTTTAGATTTTCGTCTATAATCACACCTAAGAGTTTAGTATTTGGAACAATTCTGCACTGTTCTGAGGGAGAATCTTGACATTTAATTTATCTAGTGTAAGTGTTTTAGGAGTACAGAAAAGAAGCTTAGTTTTCTTAGGATTAAGTATCAGTTGGGAGTTATTAAGCCAGGATTTCATGGATGTGAATGTTTCTTGGGATATTTGTTGAAGGTGTAGATTGTTTGAAGAGGAAATAGTGGTAGAATCATCTGTAAATTTAATTAGGAAGCCATAGCAGGAAGAAGTATGGAGATTGTTGATGAAAATATTAAAAAGAAGGGGGCCTAGGACAGATCCTTGAGGAACTATAACATTTAAGTATGCTGAGAAAGAGCCTTTCCATTTTACTCGCTGCTGTCTATTAGATATGAAACTAGAAAACCATTGGCTGGGGGGGGGGGGTAATACCAAGGTTAATGAGTTATTGAACAATTTTATTGTGGGAAACAGTATCAAATGCCTTTGACAGATGATAGTTCTGTGACCCCCTTGCCAGAGTCTCTTGCAATATTGACAATGTCCAGAAAAGCAAGTAAGGCTGTTGTTTATTCATAGATTCATAAATTCATAGATTGTTACTAGACTAATGTCCCAGGGGGTCTTTCTAAACCTTGCCAAGTTTTCCCGAAAGAATAATGATGTCTTGTATCCAAATAGGACATTGAGGGCCAAGCATTTATAAGCTACCTCAGTCCATAAGGGCTAGGTTGTGCTTAAACTGGGTAATAGACAAACTCAGCTTCACGTGCATGGGAGCCTGGGGGAGTCTCTGGGACACATCTGCCTCTTCAGCCATGGGAGCCTTTTCCATATGAGGGGTAGTCTCTGGGACACATCTGTCTCTTCAGCATGTTCTGTTTCAGTCACAGATAAAATTCAGGACCTTAGACCTTGTATTTATGTTACTGTTTGACTTACAAATATGCAGGGGGTTCATATATGTGGGCATTGCAGATGCCTTGTAAGCCAGGCATAGATCACCCCTCAGCAATCTATAGGAGACTGGGATGAAGTAATGGACTTTAAGGCACTCTGCATAAGGCAGGTTTGTTATTCCTTGTATTATTTTTGGTTTATCCTCTGTGGTCACTTTAGCTGCTGCATATGCCTGGTCAAGTACATACTGAAAGGAGAATTGTACTATATGATTGGTCTGACAAGGGTGGAGAACAGTGGGATAATGACTTCCTGGGACCTAGATGCCACAACCTTACTGATACGTTGTGCAGCATAAAAGGATTTCCTTACCACTGTGGCCACATGGTGTCGAAGGTAAGGCTACCCTCTACATGTTTACACAGATCCCTGACCACTGGGTTGACTCTTAGTGGCATATTATCAACCTGGTAATTAGCCAGGATGGTTGACATCCCAAAGGGTACAATTATGCATTTCTTAGCATTGAGTTCAAGACCATGGCTTTGGCACAATTGTTAGTCAGAGATACACCTTCTTGAAGGATGCTAGTTTCTGTAGGAGAGTCAATGATAACCCCAGCTTGCAATCATCTGCAAACTTAGTCAGCCATTAACCTTCAGCATTTGCTTTCATTCCAGAGAAATAGATGCCAAAAGGAGCAGATCTAGTACTAAGCCATGGGGAGTCCACTAGTGAGTGGCCTCTTGATGGAGGTGGCCTCACCTATTTTGACCTCCTGGGTGCTATCAGTGAACCAGTTTGCTATCCAGTGGATGATAAAAGGGTTTATACCTAAATTAGTGAGTTTGTCTATAATTCCCGAGTGGGGTATTGCATCAGATGCCTTAGCTAGGTCGAGGTAAGCGGTGACCATCTCTGAAAAATCCACCAAATTTAATAGGCATGACCTTTCTTTAACAAAGTCAAACTGTAATGGCTCTAGCATTTTCAGGTTACCTATGCCCTCATTTAACATGTCTGTGATGATTCTTTCTATGGTCTTACATATGAGGCTGGTCAGACTTATGGGACTGTAGTTACCTGGATCAATGGTTGGGACCTCCTTTGTGCAGAGGAATAACTGTAGCCATCTTCTTCCATTCCTTGGGCACAAAACCTGACTGAAGACTCCAGCTGAAAAGTGATTCAGATGGGCCAGCAAGGTCATGTTTTATGCTACTTATTAAGTATCCCTGAATGTTATCAGGGCCCATTGCTGCAGTGTTTTTGGCCCTGAAAAGCACTGATAACCTAGTCCCTAGTAATGGTTGATGGGATTGTGGTATATGGTATTTCCTTTGGACTGTCAGGGGGGGGGGGTTAGCTGAATCAGTCAAAGGGTTGGCAATAGCCTCCAGTTTAGTGTGGGTGATACTGTTTGCATTACGTTCTGTGCATTACTGCATATTTCCCCTGAGGTTATGGACATAGCTGTAGAAAGCGCTGTGGTTGTCCTTTGCCTGAGAAGCTATTTTTTATTGAAATTTAGCCTTTGACGTATTAATTAACCCTCTTAGCTGTCTTTTTAGATTGGTCATGGGGCTTTTAGTCTGTATGGCTTTATTTCTACTACACTTGGCCAAGATTTTCTTTTCTTTTGTTGTATAACTGATTGATATTGTGGTTCCACCAAGGTGGTTTGTCTTGTAAGCTTGTCTTATTTTTAATATGAGGAGGTACAGCTTTCTCTATACTGCTGTCAATATGTCTGTACAGAGATTTTGTAAATAGCTCAGCATGTGTTATAGTGTTTACTGGAATTGGGTGTGTGTGGAATTTAGACAAGGTGTCACTTAGTAAAGATAGGTTTGCCTTTGAATGGTTCCTAAAGGTTTTTGGTTTTCACTAGATCCCCAGATTTAATTTTCATTTCAAGCAATACTGCCTTATGGTTAGAACTGATGTGCAAAGACATTACATTGGGTGAGGATCATCAGTCCTCCATGTTCGTTCGTACAGGATTAAGAATAATTGTACCCCTGGTAGGAGAATGGACCAACTGTTCATTGGTGATTCTATTGTGAGGCAATGTCCCCCTCACCAGACTGAGTAAGGAGAGAGTCATGGTCATATTAACAAAGTTTGGGAATTGCGGGGCTTGTGCATTAGTAGTGGTGTAGGATTCCCGATCTAAAGAGGGGTAGTTGAGATCCCCCATGAATATTGTATTGGGTTAAATGGTGAGGGACTCTAGTACATTGAGACAGGTAGTATGAGATTCCTGGGACAAGGAAGGGGACCTATAAGTTGCAAGGATATGGTACGAAACCCTGTTTATGGTGAGATGCACATGGGCGAGTTCCAGCTGGTCATACACTTTAACTAGTCTGGATGTGCGATTGTTTTTAATATAAACTGAGACTCCTCCACCTTTAGTTCCCTCTTATGCAGTAGTTGGTCTAAAGTGACTTTAAACCAAGTCTCCATTACTATACAGATGTCTGTACTCTCGAGGGACAGGAAGGCTTACAGGGAGTGGAGCATCTTGTTAAGACTTCCAGTATTGAGCAGTACCACTTTCAGATACTCCTTCATAGGTTCAGTGAAATCAGGAGGTTTATCAATTTGGCTTTGCCTAAGAAAAGCACTATGGGGTGGAAAAGGTCTTTGCCAGTATCTGAAAGGGGATAAGTGCAGATCAACCTGGCAAAACAGCATGGTCTGTCAACCATGTCTTCCTAGATCATCAAATATTGTACTCTCTTGATTTCATACCAAAAGCTAAGCCAGTTGTTAAAATCAATCATTGTCTGTTGGTAACATGGCATTATCCTTGGAGAAGGTAGCATGCTGCTCAGTGCTAGGCTCATACCTGTCTGAGAAACATAATCGGTGAGCTCAATCATGTCTCACTTCATATAGCCAAGGGAGGTGCATCTCAGGTCATTAACGTGCACACAGAGTATGACAGAGTTATACTGGAACCTGCAGTTCAATGACCTCAGTGCCTGTGTAACATGATGGATCCTATCCCTGGAAAGGCAGCTAAACAAGACTCTCTCCTTAATCAGTCTGGCGAGGGGGACATCAGTGTACCTCACTACAGAATCACCAGTGGCCAGAAAATTTGGCTGTGCACTGGCTTGCCTTAAGGACATAGCAGTAGAGATATTGGGGGTCTACTTGAGATTACCAAAATCTCAGTAGACCAACATCCAAATCACCAAGCCAGAAAGCTTGAAGTTTCACATAGTGAAAATTCACATTACCGATGTTCGATGCCCGGCAGTCCAAGCTGTGCAGAACAGGAAATCCTGTCGTGCACATTGTAGTGCAGTCTCGGAGTTGGTATCTTTAAGTAGCAGGGGTTTAGGGTGCAGACCCCCCTGCAAAAATGTTAAAACTAAAGGTTTGTAGTAACATTTTTTTTTGTTCATGTTTGTTATGCATGTTCATGCCAGTGCTATGGAGACCATCATGAGTATTTACTGGTAATTGTTAAGGCTTTAGGTTTATTGGTTGGTGGGTGGGGTGTGGGAGAGGGGAAGTAGGTAGTTTTATTTAGAATGATTTTGTTTGTTATTTATATGGTATTTGTGTGGGTTGTTCTTGATGCGTTGTAGGAAGGTAAGTCGGGATTTCATAGTGGCAGTGTTCTGTGTGTCTGGTATGTGAGTTGTCGGGTTTCTGAAAGTTCAATGTTTAGGGTTATGTGATTTGACTTTCAGTCTACTGAGATTTTGGTAATCTCAATAGAACCAGATATTGGATACAGTGTTACTATGTTTAGTAGTGAGTGGTGTTTTAACAGATTGTTTACATGATGGCTGAAGACCTTTCTTTGATTGTACTGTGCAGGAGGTCTTAGTGTTTTAGGAATGTTGCCTATAAGTGCCTCAGCATAAGTAGTTTTATGTGTAGGGTCTTTACCTGTACAGTAAGTGTGGTGCAAGTGTCAATGACAACCTCTATAGGATTAGTTTTGTTTGTATGAAAGAGTTTTGCCTCCAGTGTTAAAGTTCATAGGTTCATACTAGGCTATCTGCCCTAGGGCATTTATAAGCCTAGCCAGAATGTGTTTGGCTTTCGCCACCCATTTTTAATTTATTTTGCTATGCCCTTTTTCGAGGTTAGTATACTGTGCCTTTGTCTAACAGTGACACAGAAGTGATACCTGGGGTAAACCTATGATCTCCCATCCACTCATCAAGATTCCTCTTGAAGAGAGTCAATGAGGGACTCTGCCTAACCTGGACTGGGATTTTATTCCAGAGTGAAGGGAGCCTCTGGGTTATGAATCTGTCCCTCCAGCATGTCCTATTTATTTCAGTGCTGAGGTTCAAGTCTCTCGAGCGCGTAGCTCGATGGGATTTGGATTTTCTGAGGTGCAGCATGTCCATTAATTTCGGGTTGGACATGGCTTTATACGTCAGGCACAGATCGCCTCTGAACAGGCGGTATGCCACTGAGTAGAGCTGGAGTTTCTTTAACTGGGCAGTATATGGCATCTGTTTGAGCCCTTTGATCCTCTTGGTGAGGTACTTTTGAGGTCTTTCCAGTTGCTGCAGGTGTCTGGTAAGGTACATCCCAAAAGGGGCATTGTACTCAATTATGGGCCTGATGAGGGATGAGTAAAGAGGCACGATGACCTCCCCTGATCTAGATGTGAATCCCTTCATGATTAGGTGGGCTATATAAAATGTTTTTCTAACCACTTTGGCCATGTGGTTGTCAAATGAGAGATTGCTATCAACTTGGGTCCCCAAGTCCCTAATTACTTCTTCTGTACTTAATGGATTACCACCTATGTGGTAATTTGTGGGCACTTTGTTTACCTACACCTCTCACATACCTTATATGTTTTACTAAGAATAAGTGGGTTGTCAGTGTACATAAGGCAATTGCTACAATGCCTCATAATACCCAACTCTATCAGACTGGCCACAGAAAGAGTCGAGAAGTGCATATCCATGTCTCTTGATCTGCTAGGGAGCATTGAGGCAAATTTAAATATTGAATAGATCCGTAAGACAAGGAACTTGACGATCAAGTCTGAGCTGTGCACTAACTAGATGCTCTAGTGGTTAAAAGAAAATCTGTCTAGACACTAAGGGTATTTTTAGGGAAACTTACACTGCAAGAGATTGGCGTCTACACAGATTACAAGGGGAAATTACGCTGTGAGATATTGGCGACTATAGAGATCACTGCAGGGCACCACTGCATGGCGAGAACAGTTGTCACTAAATAATATAAATAAGGTCAAAAAGTGCAGATACCGGACACAGAACAACTTAAGTATTACAGCTGTGACAAAAATGATGCCAAAGCAACTGCTGACACAGTGGATATGGTAATGGAAGTTTTATTTAAACTTTCACACAATCCTGGGCCAGAAAAAAAACTCAGGTCCCCTCTACTCTCACTGAAGTGGAACCACAGCAGTTCTAAGTAAAGACCATATAAAAAAGTGAAAAAGTGCAGATATTCAAAACAGAAACACTCTATTAATGCAGCTGTGTCAAAAACAAAGTGAGAAACAGTGGATATGGTAATGTAAGCCTTAGCTTTTGTAGAGTTTAACAGAAACCAGCAACACTCTTCTCAAGCAGTGTGGTCGCCAAACATCGCTAAATGCTCCAGACATAGAGATTAAAATTTTTCAACAACCTGGCCCTCTAGCCAATCAAATAAAGGCACAATAACACTTATAACAGCAATTCCCAGCTCAGAAGGGCATAGACTATCCTCTCCTGCCACAAGACTGTAGACCACAAACCTTCTTGCTGTAAAATATACTGTTTTGAAGTCCAAGTGCTTAAACCAGAAGAAAGACACTTAGAATAACAGGCACAATAAGCCTTCACCAACAATTCCCAGCTCAAAAGGGCAGAGGCTGAACACTTTAAGAATGTGCAGCAAAATGATGAATAAAGTAGGAAGAAGCAGAAATACAGTAAATGTAACTGAATAAAAATAATTCTTTTTTTTCAAGTGGGATGGTAGGAAACTAGAGCTAATTCAAGTTTAAGAGACTAAGGGTGAGGACCTTGTCAGCTGATCTATGTGTGATCAGTAGAATGAGTTGATGAGATAAGACTGGGAGGAGTGTCCAACATCCGATGTATAGTAGGAGCAGGCAACTCAAAAGCCAACAAAATCAAATGCAGACAGAGATCAGCCATAGTCAGGCAAAGAACAGCAAGTCAAACAAGTTGCACTGTGGCTGGTCTAAAGATGTGTTGAGTTGAGGTTAGTTTTTGATTTTGGAGTAGATATTGGACTAATTGTAGCTGTACACGTCTTTCAAGAAGTTTTGAGAGGGGGAGAGGATAGCAACGGGGACAATAGTTACATCAGTGGAGTTACTTCCTTTATGAAGAGGAATGATTAATTACATTTTCTAGAGAGCTGAGACATATAAGACTCTGAGATGGATTTATTGATAAGTATACTATTGGGATAGGCTATGGACTCTGGAACTCTTCTTTAATGATTCATTAGGAAGATTAACTACAGAGATGTTCTTAGCTTGAGTTTGAGTAGAAGTTTTTTTTAATGACATTGGTTGAAACATGCTGTAATGTGAAGTTAGGAGGGTTTGCAGAGCTTGATTTTATTCAGTATGTTTCCAGGGTCTATATTAGAACATTGAAGTTTCAAAACTTTAAATGTTCTAATATCGACCCCTATTCAGCGAAAGCTGAAAACATTGAACATACAGAACAGCAACTTTTTTCCTAGGGAAAAAAATTTGCTGATCCAAAACACATACACACAACACAAGCACACCAAACAAACAGCAATCCACACACATACACCTAAAATCTTACACCTAACCCTACACTAAACTATGCACACACCACTAACTATCCACTTACCTTAACCCAAACCCTAACCCTAAGGTCTGTCACTATCGCACACTCACTTCACCCGCACCCTAACCCTAACTCACCTAACCCGCCCTAACCCTCACATTCACACAGTCGCACACATACCTAATCCGCGCCCTAACCCTAACTCACCTAACCTGCCCTAACCCTCATGTCCACACAATCGCATGCATACCTAACCCACACCCTAACTACCCTAACCCATACTCAATTGCACACTTACCTGACCCCGACCCGTAACTTTCCACCACAGTGCTGAAAATACTGAAGCAACAGAAATGGACAACTGAATTCTTTCCCTAGGAAGAAATTCATTTTCTGTTGCTTCGATATTTTCAGCTTTCGCTGAATAGGGGTCTATATTAGAACATTCGAAGTTCTGAAGCTTCGATGTTCTAATATCGACCCTGTTTCCATTCTTAGTGTCTTTCTTCCTTTCTTTCCTTCTTGCTTTATTTTAATTTATTAGCCAGGTTAACATACTAGGGAACCTAGTGAACAAGAGAATTTACCCAGCATGCCAAATTCCTCTACAATGTGATAACGGCCTTGGAGCAAAATGAACATGGAGGTTTACTCCAGATACATTTGGAGGAAGGAAAAACACTTTCTCCATTACTGCTACTATTTCCACAAATTATTGATTCAATTTATGCTGATAAAGGACAATAACAGGATATCAGAGGATTTTAACACTTGACAGGAGTTAGAAATGGAAAATGTTTCATTGTGGACAATTTACAGGATGAATGCCCCAAGAAATCAAGCAAAGAGACTATATATCAATGGATGGCAAGTGTTTTTAAACAGATGTCCAGAAAAATCATAATTTCTATTCTTGCAACATGCCAAAGTGCCCCCCCCCCCCCATACACACACACTGTACCTGAGAAGGGGAGAGATAATTGTGGTACTTTGATATACACATATTTTGAATATATTGACTATATGAGCTACATATTACAATCAATAATCCTAAAATTTAGAATAAATCTTAGGTGGAAAGTGAAAAAAGTTAGGGTATGAGGTCACTGAACAAGATTCTTCTCAGTCCTGCTTCTGTTGTGCAGAGATTCTAAATAATGACGGCAACCAGGCAGCAAACATTGCACTGCTATCTCAGATTGGAATAGCCAAGCAGGGGAATATGGAGGCTGGTGGCTCCTATCAGTACACTCATTTGGGTGGCTGTGGCTTGTCATTCAAGTGACACCCAGAGAAAGCACAGGATATTACATTTACTGTGCTTAGGCCTGCTGAGCAAATGCTGCCTCTGTGCTTGGGGAAATTATCATGCAAAGGCAGTGTTCTCATAGTGGGGAAGTTATCGTGCAAAGGCAGAGTTCTCATAGTTGGGAAGTTATTGTGCAAAGGCAGAGTTCTCATAGTGGGGAAGTTATCGTACAAAGGCAGAGCTCATAGTGGGGTAGTTATCGTGCAAAGGCAGAGTCCTCATAATGGGGAAGTTATCGTGCAAAGGTAGAGTTCTCATAGTGGGGAAGTTATCGTGCAAAGGCAGAGTTCTCATAGTGGAGAAGTTATCATGCAAAGGCAGAGTTCTCATAGCAGGTATCATTCAGTGGAGGGTGAAAGAGCCATCACTGTGAGAGGAGAACTCCAAGTTACATAGTAAAGCAATAAATCAGAATTATAAGCCTGTTATCTCCTAACCCCTTGCTGTAGATGCAGAGGGAATTAATGAGCTGAATAGGTACCCTTGGAAAATGACTAGGCTGTAGGACTCTTGTCTTGTCTAGAGATGTCTATCACCCTCTGAGGCTTCAGGCAGTGGACAATATACAGGACTGAGAAGCATTAGCTCACTGAATGAACTATGTACTGGATCAAGAACCAGGAGCTTGAAGAGGTGCAGCTCTTTGCCCTGTCAGGAATAAATGATCCACAGGATCAGAGTGAGACTGGTGCACTGTCTGTGGTGTGATTCACAGGATCAGAATGAGGCTGGTGCACTGTCTGTGGTGTGATTCACAGAATCAGAGTGAGGCTGGTGCACTGTCTGTGGTGTGATCCACAGGATCAGAGTGAAGTGCACTGTCTGTGGTGTGGACAACAGCAGCAGCTGTGGGAGCTTCTAAATGTTTTCAGGACACAAATACCTATCAAAGACCAGAGCCGTCTTAGGTAAGCTTTTGGGTAAATCAGCAATTGTTCAGGAAAACTGGTGGACCTAAAATGATAACACTAGCTGAACTACTACAGATTTTTTAAAATAAATTAATGGTTTGCAAGTCTAACATTACAGGCATTTTATAATAAAACTGCAGTTTACCTCTTTTAGGATTTGCCAGAGAAGTTAGACTAGATATTTATTCTAAAAGAGGGTATGCATGTGTTTTTTGTAAACAGTTGTAAATTGACTCCTGTACATTTGCATCTTAAATAAAGTTATGGCAGTGAAAACTTTGAATTTATTAATTGAACATTTCAGCTTTAAATTATACCATTGTGCACAGTATTATTGGCTTAATTTATAATTTTACAAGTGTAATGTGTTACCTCAGGGTAACAGCTTCATACAGTGAGGATGTGGGACAGCAGTTTGAAATGTATCTCGTTTTTAGCACTGCCTCAAAACACCATATTATAGATGATCATATATTCATTAGCATGTGTTACATACACAGTTTATAGCACAGAGGGGTGTAACCCTGACTCTGTCCCAAGTGGCCTGGCTTTGATTAATGAGTGGGCAGTAAAGGAGATGACATTAGAAAGTCATTAGTATTTGTTACATAAACAGTTTATAGCACAGAGGCATGAAACCCTGACTTTGACCCAGGTGGCCTTGTTTTGATTAATGAATGGGCAGTAAAAGAGATGATATTAGAAGGTCATTAGCATTTGTTACATAAACAGTTTATAGCACAGAGGGGTGAAACCCTGACTCGGACCCAGGTGGCCTAGCTTTGATTAATGAGTGGGCAGTAAAGGAGATGACATTAGAAGGTCATTAGCATGTGTTACATACACAGTTTATAGCACAGAGGGGTGAAACCCTGACTCTGTCCCAAGTGGCCTGGCTTTGATTAATGAGTGGGTAGTAAAGGAGATAACAATGGAGGGTCATTAGCATGTGTTACATAAACAGTTTATAGCACAGAGGGGTGAAACTCTGACTCTGTCCCAGGTG
Source organism: Protopterus annectens (assembly GCF_019279795.1). NCBI lineage: Eukaryota > Metazoa > Chordata > Ceratodontiformes > Protopteridae > Protopterus > Protopterus annectens. The sequence goes on from NC_056737.1 coordinate 1,197,290,390, forward strand.
GCCTGGCTTTGATTAATGAGTGGGCAGTAAAGGAGATGACATTAGAAGGAAGAGGAATGATGAGGTAATGCCTGCTCACCTGTTCCAAGGTGTGGGGGTTGGAGTTATACAGTGAAAGTGCACCCAGGACATGAACACTGGTGCTAGATGACATTGGAAAGAAGAGGCATGATGAGGTAATGCCTGCTCACCTGTTCCAAGGTGTGGGGGTTGGAGTTATACAGTGAAAGTGCACCCAGGATATGAACACTGGTGCTAGATGAGATTGGAAGGAAGAGGAATGATGAGGTAATGCCTTCTCACCTAGAGTTGCCACCTTTTCAGATGGCCAAAGTGGGACAGTTGTGGTACAAACATCAGATTTTGCAGGCCAAAACATACCCACGGCCAGTACAAGGGACAGAACTTCACTTTTTTGCCTAAATAAAAGCTTATTCTTGTAACATTTTAGTTGCTTATTCTGTTTCTTACAACATTTAGGTGTTTCAGATACAGATTAACTGTTTTATGCATCTATTACATGAAATATAGGAAATAATTTTGCCCTAATATTTCAGGACAGTTGCCATTCTGACAATATTTTTGTGGGACACAACTGCCCAAAGAGGGACTGTCCCTCGCAAAGTGGGACAGGTGGTAACCCTATTCTCACCTGTTCCAAGGTGTGGGGGGTGGAGTTATACAGTGAATGTGCACCCAGGACATGAACACTGGTGCTAGATGACATTAGAAGGAAGAGGAATGATGAGGTAATGCCTGCTCACCTGTTCCAAGGTGTGGGGGGTGGAGTTATACAGTGAATGTGCACCCAGGACATGAACACTGGTGCTAGATGACATTGGAAGGAAGAGGAATGATGAGGTAATGCCTGCTCACCTGTTCCAAGGTGTGGGGGGTGGAGTTATACAGTGAATGTGCACCCAGGACATGAACACTGGTGCTATATGACATTAGAAGGAAGAGGAATGATGAGGTAATGCCTGCTCACCTGTTCCAAGGTGTGGGGGGTGGAGTTATACAGTGAATGTGCACCCAGGACATGAACACTGGTGCTAGATGACATTGGAAGGAAGAGGAATGATGAGGTAATGCCTGCTCACCTGTTCCAAGGTGTGGGGGTGGAGTTATACAGTGAATGTGCACCCAGGACATGAACACTGGTGCTAGATGACATTGGAAGGAAGAGGAATGATGAGGTAATGCCTGCTCACCTGTTCCAAGGTGTGGGGGTGGAGTTATACAGTGAATGTGCACCCAGGACATGAACACTGGTGCTAGATGACATTGGAAGGAAGAGGAATGATGAGGTAATGCCTGCTCACCTCTTTTAAAGGGGGGGGGTTGTACCAGTGAATGTTCACCTGGGGCATGAACACTGGTGCTGATACTGTGAACATGACAAGATAAGACACTGACATTGTAAGGTACACTGGTTCATAAAGGGCATGTAATCATGTAGGTAAGGGCAGCTACCTAGTAATACCATTGCACTCACAGCTCATTGTTTAAGGCAGGCACATGAGGTATTGGGAAAGTCTTAAGGCAAAAACCCATCTGGCTAGAATGTGATAGCCTTGACATCTCTCTAATATACCCAGATGTGGGCACGTCTTTAGCCTACTGACTGAGAGGTCCTTCCAAAGGGACATTACAGATCCCACTGTGCAAAATACATTATCCAGGGTATAGGTTCATAGGTTCATAGATTCATAGATTAGTAGTAATCATGGTAAACCATACTATGCAGTGGTCTTGGGGAGACAACAAGTTTTGAGAATGCCAGAAATTTGAAGTCAGTGATAACAAGTCAAAAAAATGGTATTATCCTAGCTTTCAAAAGTTTCTTTTTTACTGGAACTGTCTTGTATTTTTTGGTTAATGATCAAGAGACAACACTCTCAAAATAAATGTACTTCCTCCTCAGCACTAAGAATTATGTTTGTATTGTTTTATAATAGTAAACAAAGATAATTAAGACTATATATTTGCTACAGAACTGCTTCACCCTGGCTGCTCCAGAATCCCTTTTGAATAATAACCCCACCCACAAAAGTCAATTACTGTGTCTTGTGAACAGGAGTTGGGGAAAGGATTTGGAACAAATCTGTTGCAACAAAATTAAGAATTATGACACCTATTTAATTCATTCGATGCAGGGGTACAAATGCCCCCATCTATGCTGCTGTATAGAATGAATTAAGCAGGTGTCATAATTCCTCAAGTCTGTTGCTTTACACAGGTCAGTAAAGATACTGTCAACAAGCCGCTGTCATAGGCAATTTTGCAGTGTTATCATACAGACAGATTGTTATTTATTTATTTATTTATTTGTAGCACCAAAATTTAATTATTTGAACTCACTTTGAATTAAAGTACTGTTTTAGGGACTTTGTAATTTGTGTTGCTGTATAACACAGCAAAATGAAAGTGGAATGCATTTTAAATAAAGTGAAATTATATTATATTTAATCCACCTTCTTTATAATTGAAAATAGTAGATCATCTACTTTATAATACAGGGTTATAGAAAATGCTGGAAAATAAATGTGGGGAGTAGATTAAACTATGCTTCTTAAGCACAAAGCTATAAAGCCAACTGTCAGATAATTGGCTTTATCCACTTTCTGGAGGCTGTGATTATGCCATTAACACAAATACAAGCATTGCTAACCTTAACTGCAATGGAATTGTTCAGTGTTATTAGAAAATACATGCAAGAGGAAATAGGAATGCAGAAATTTGGAGGGTTTACAATGAAGGCAATATATTAACTTTTTACCAATTACTGTCAAAGTGATCATTAATGGTGCTTGTCAGAATGGCAGTGGATAGGTCTGATAATAACAAATTTAATTATATTGCTATGGGGATGTTTGTTCTTTTTTCTGGATTGACACTTTTATTATGTGATTGTGTGAATCAATTTGAAATACATTATTTTAACCATTATTTATTTCATATTCTTTCAATGCTCAATATTAATTGTTTATAAATTCAAACTCTTTCAGCCTCCAAGGATACTTTACAACAGTTCTCCAAGAATAATAGAGTAGTTATATACTCCTTTCTTATACCAGTGCACCCTAAAATGCACCAGACTTCTAGCTTTTCTATTTTCTAATGGCAATTTATTCCATAGCTTACCATTTGTCCATGGAATGATCATATTCTTGTAGCACTTTCATATGGAAGACAGTTTATAAATGAACAGTTGTTTCTGGTTCCCTTAACATGAACTCTCAATTAATTTCTTAGATTTGCTGCCATGGTGTTAGAATTAAATTTCCTCTTACCAGTTTATGACTGAATATGATATCAACATTTAGCCTGTTTTCTTAACAGAGGTGTTTACCTTTAGTGATTTATTTTGTAAAATATCCTTGGATCCTTTATAGCCTGCAGTACTGAAAGTAATTATACACACAGGCAGCTGCACTATATTAAGTTATAGGTGTTACTACAGCCGTGTAGATAGGTAGTATAATATTTTCTTCCATGCTAATTATGCTTTGTAAGATATCTTTTATAACTATGTAGTTATCTGTACATTATTCTCGTACAAAGATCCTGTATCTTCATTAATGCCCAAATGCTTAACCTTCTCCTCACTTTCAAGTATAACATTATTACAGCATGTGGGTAACAGGGATTGTTTTTGCCCAAGTGCAATACTTTTGTTTTCCTTTCATTAAAGTCCATTTGCTTTTTCAGTTATTGAGCTTGATCCTGTATTGAGCTCACACTTGTCCCACTTTTCATGTCTTCAGCAAATTTGCTAATTCTTATTCCAGTGTATACTGGAAAGTCTAACATTAATAAGGCAAACAAAATCAGCCCTAGTGCCATTCCTTGTGGTGCAGCTACAGTAAAAGTTGCATCCCTAGATGTTGCATTCTCCAATTTAACTCTAAATGTTCTTTAGTGAGCCAGTTAGATACCCAGTTAACAATATGCCCAAAATCTTTCTGTGAGGGTTGAATCAAAGTCCTTACTAAGATCCAAGTAGGTTGCATCCACTGACAGCCTCATATCTACAGCTTTTCAAATATTTTGGCAAAGATTTATTGGGTTTGACACACATGACCTTCCCTCACAGAATCTAAGTTGGTAAATATCAATGTCAGATTTTAGTTTCATGATCATTAGCTTATAAATTACTTGACCAAATGATTTTCCAACTGTATTCATTTTTGCCCCCTTTTGATATTGACGCAACCAAAGCAGACATCAATATTTGTCGACAAAACCTATTCCTAGATTTTCTTGTAGCATCTTATGAAGGCATGCAGCCACTAAGTTTGTAATTTATAATGTAATTTATAAATCCACTATTTTAATCCATTACAATATTTATTATATACATCACAATGGTTGATACATCTGATTTTTCTAGTTTTCAACATCAATATGAGCTACTTATACAGTTTTAATATGTTTTATTATGTTTTCAAGTGCTGTGGCCTTAAATGCTTGATTAAATTATTGTTGTATTAATTAATGGGCGTATTTAAACCAGTAGAAACTGTCCTGTAATTGTTTGATCTAATGAAGTCTGAGGGAAACTCAGACGAAAACACCTTTATCTATTTTTTTTTTTATTGTGGCATTAATGAACATTGAGCTTGGATTATCCCTTCTGAGCCTGTTTCATCTCTAGCATCTTGTGTGGCATACCTTCCTGTGTCCGGATATTTGTTTTTACATTTTTTTTTAGTTCCGACTGACTCCACTTGTAGTTCTTTGTTGTCTTATGGAGCCTATTGAAAGTGTTCTACATCTACCAATCAATCGGAAGCCCAGAGGGGAACCGAGGTTGGTGAATTTCGTAGGATTGCTGAACAACTGACTCAGCTTATCGAGCTCCTCACTCCCCCTAGCCAAGGGCTTGTTTCACTTTTTAATAATGTTACCTTGCCTGGAAATCAGGAAGCTTTGCCTGGTAATGCGTGTTCGTAAACACACAACAAAGACTTCTGGCTTGAATGCACAAGTACAGGGCTCTAACAGCCAGACATTTCACCAAACGCCAAGGGTTTTGGCTACACAGGACAGTTCGAATTCCTCCATCGATATGGCGACTGGTCAACATCTGTTTTCTCATAATATAACAGAATTTAATCAGTGGTTACAGGAAAAAACACGTTTTTGTAAGCCCGTATCTAGCACAGTAACTGACGGTTCAACGGACACTTACAGAGACTCGCTTGATAAATTACACTCTGTCCTTTTCAGGTACAAATCATATAGCATTGATAATGCTTATTTAAATGAATGTATTAACTTGTGTATCGTGCCTAAGGGTCTCACAGTGTTCAAATATCCTAACAATGTTAATAATGGAAGAGAATTTCACAAAGAGTTACTTCATATTTTTGACAATTATGGTTTAGATATTTTAAAGGCCATTGTTAATAACAATAACGAAGAAATGGAACTTTTACAGAAGCAAATTGATACTTATAATTCTTGTGTAACAAATGATTTACTGTTTGGGATTGAAACTGAGAAAAGTAGGCACTTTGATTTAAAAGCACAAATTGACAAAAAATGTGATGAATTATTAAATAGGAAGTACAAGAAGTTAGGTAGGGATACCAGGGAATATAAGGAAGGCAAGCAGTACCCCTTACCCAAACCTAATAATCATTTTTTTTTTATTCTGAGCGTGTTCCATACCAGCATTCTAATTTTAATAGCAATCAACCTTAAGTTACTACTAACCCTGACTCCCCTAACAACAATGCTATTAATGTCTACGATGATGTTGGTCCATGGAGATCTGAAAGACTCCATAATAAAAACAATACAAACAACCATTTTTCCAGGGAGACTTATTATCAAGGGGGAGGACGGTATAGAGAGAACTACCAATGGAATCACCCGTAATGAATGAGATTATACACCATGAATATCCAATTGTGGTTAATAAAGCAGGGTTTCATATTTTCAGTTATATTAGCCTTGAGATTACTGATGAATTTTTTGACTTATTTATGAAAGGTTTCAAATTTGTACCTACTTTTGTTTGTCTTTTCGGCTTTTCCCAGTTAGGGGTCGCCACAGCGAACTCCAGTCCGCTAATGATTGGCAGTAGATTTTTTATGGTGCCGAGTTGCCAGCTTGATGCCCAACCTTCAGCAAAGGCATGCCCATTCACGCATGTCTTTCGGAGGCCACTCAACCGCAGGGAGGACATGCAAACTCCACCCAGATGGCACTCTAGCCGTGAATCGAACAGCAGAACCTCTTGCTGTGAGGCAACAATGCTACCGCTGTACGACTGCGGCTAACTACTTACTACTAAAAGTAATCTCCCTCAAGTTATCATGGATTTAAAAATGTTCATAAGAAAGCTAAATTTGCAGAACATGTTTGGTGATACTATTTTTACAACAGAAAGGACACCCTCAAAAAAAAACTATTTTCAATCCCCCCATCCATCCCCAACTCAAGAATCTGAAAAATGTTATCGAAGCTGAGATTCAAAAAAAGGTTAAAGGCTTCAGATTTAATTTCAATTTGGACACTGGAGACAAACAGTTATTGGATATTTTATGTACTAATTCTAACATTCAGGTTATGGAACCTGATAAGGGAGGGGGGATTGTAATTATGGAGAAAATCATATATGATGGTAAAATGCATTCAGTCTTACACGATGACTCTAGATGCACCAAAGTTTCCATCAATGAAATTAATATTTGTTATAAAAAGATTGAATTGGCACTTAAAAACCTTTTTTGATCAGGGGGTCAATGATTATGACACTTATCAGTATTTAGACCATCCTGACCCTTGGGTATCCTCTATTTTTGGGATACCCAAGGTCCACAAAAGTGTGGAAGACCCCCCCACATAGACCCATTGTGGCCTCAGAGGGGTCCAAGAGTTCCCCCATAGCTAAGTATTTGGATTGGAAGCTAAAATCATTATGGGGTGGGGAACTACATCTTAAAGATTCATGGGAATTCCTTAGTAAAAATCAAACCTGAACATTTTTCACAAGATATTTTACTCACTACAATAGATGTGGTAGACTTATTTTCTGTCATTCCACATCAAATAGGTCTAACTTGGCTACAAGAAGCTTTGAGGATGAAACCTGGCATTATGGAAACAGAATTTTTTAAGCACAGAATTGGCAGAACTTGTACTTAAAAATAACTTTCTGTTTTTTGAGGGTGAGTTTTATCACCAAGAGTCTGGAGTTGCTATGGGGGCCAGTTGTGCCCCTACTTTTGTAGATATCATGGTTTCAATATGGGAACATAAGTTTGTCCATAACTGTCCTTGCACTAGATACTGGAACTTGTATACAAGGTTTCCTGACGATATTTGTATTTTTTGGTTAGGGGCCCTGAACTTCTAGATGAGTTCATTACTTACCTTAACCAAACTACTGATTTCCTTTAATTTTACCTACCAAGCCCATACCCAAAGTGTTAACTACCTAGATTTCTCCCTGCACATGGTGGATCATTGTTTAAAATTAACTATTTTTAGAAAGCCTACATTTTCCAATACCTACATCAGCTTCAACAGTGCACACCCACTTTTCCAGAAAAGAGGCATTATGAAAGGACAATACATGTGCATTAGTCGTATGGCATCAGATGAAGCAGACTATGAAGCTGAATGTATGGTTTTGGAATAAATGTTTTTGGAGCGTAGCTACCCTTGTGAACTTATAGCCACTATTCAAGCTGAAGTCACGGAGGGCAGGAAAAACAAATACAGGTCCATTTTAGGTATGGGAACAATTTTTTTCCAACCAACATGGCTCAAAACTTTCCAATGAAACATTATATAATAGAGCTTTTGTCACTGAATTTACTACCGATGCCTACCAAATCAAAAGCATTGTACAGAAAGAATGGGATACATTTTTAGAGTTTACAGATTTACCTAATTTAAAAGATAAACCTATTAAAGTAGTATTTAAAAAGAGACGTAAATCAAGAACATTTTGGAATTGGCTAAAAATGAAAAGGTTTTTACACATAGAAGGAAGGGTGCTTACAGGTGTGGGGCTTGTAACCAGTGTACATATATGTCTAACAAAGAACAAATAGTTGTTGCATCCAGACAAAAAAAACATTAACTGCCAAAACTTACAGTAATTGTAACTCAAAAGGCCTTGTTTATTTAGTTACTTGTTGTGTTTGCGACAGTTTCTATGTTGGGAAAACTGAACAACATCTTAAGCGAAGAATATATGAACGTATGAATGAGTTCAATAAAGGAAATATTAACAATGCACTTTCTACACATACTCTACTATGTCCTAATGCCAGTTTTTCATTTTTTTGTTATTGAAACTGTCCCTAAAGAACTAAGGGGGGGGGCGCCTTGGGAGTACAAGTTAGAATACAGGCAAACTTATTGGCAGATAGTTTTGGAATCTAACAGACCCCCAGGTCTTAACGACCATATATCCTTGGTACCCCTTCTCAAACTCAGATCAGCCAAACTATAAATATGTGAATTCTCTTGTTTTTATACTTATTATTAGCACTGTTTTAAAGATTTGTTTATGTACACACACACAAACACACACTCTCACACACATATATATATGCACAATATATTTTTAGGGTAAAGTATCTATTTATTATATATTTTCTAATTTTTAACAGTAGGAATTATGCATTTTCAACATGGTTAACAGTTCAACATTTTTTCATATATATATATTTTTATAAATCCACTATTTTAATCCATTACATTATTTATTATATACATCACAATGGTTGATACATCTGATTTTCTAGTTTTCAACATCAACATGAACTACTTCTATAGTTTTAATATGTTTTCAAGTGCTGTGGCTTTAAATGATTGATTAAATTATTGTTGCATTAATTAATGGGCATATTTAAACCAGTAGAAACTGTCCTGTAATTGTTTGATCTAATGAAGTATGAGGGAAACTCAGACGAAAATGCATTTATCTATTTTTTTATTGTGGCGTTAATAAACATTGAGCTTGGATTATAACATTTGAGTCTGTTTCATCTCCAGCATCTTGTGTGACATACCTTCCTGTGTCTTGATATTTGTTTTTATGGGATTTTTAGTTCGGACTGACTCCACTTGTGGTTCTCAAGTTTGTAATTTTATTCCTGTCCAACCCATTTAGGCTACCAGGTCCAGGAGTGCTAGACTTAATTTACTTTTGAGGTCCAATTACCATTCCTTCTAATAAGCTGGGACAATGTTTTTTTCCTTCATTAAAACTGATGTCATCTCTCATTTTTTCCTTTTTGATAATTCTGAAAAATTCCCTGAAAGTATATATACCAACTGAATTTTATCAGTATTCCAAGTGTCCTCTTTCATTATATTAATGCCACTATGGACCACGTTTGTATAATTCCTGAAGTGTCTAAATAGAGCTTTCTTCATTTCTACAGTACTGGATGCCAATTCATACTGATAGTTCTTTTTGTTTGGTTTTCTTACCAGTTTCATGAAACTATTGCATGCTTCATTATACTAACATTTATCATACTGGTTAGCACCATTTCTGTACTTTAGCCATAATTTCTTTCTTCCCTTGTCATGGTTTATCCAGCTTCATCGTCCACTGTTCATTACATTTTCTACAGTGTTTAGATTTTCGTTATATGGCACAAAGGAATTAATTACTGAGTATATGTGCTCGTAAAACATGTCACAGCACTCTAAAATAGTCTTGTCTCTCATAACTTCTAACCAATCCCATGCAGATAATTCCCTTCTAATGGCTACATAATCTGGTTGGTAAAATTTCATTTTTGCTTTTTTTGCCCAGTTTAAACATTTCTTAAATATAATTTAGTCACTGCCCAGATAATGGTTGATTGGACTGAGCCTGGCTGGTAACTATGATCTAATTTGATGATTATTTGTAGCCACACCCTCTTTAATCCATGGAACACCCCAAACTACAACATTTATAATAGCAGTATTGACTTTCTGTATATATCTAAACTCATTACTAATGGCAGTAATGTAACTCGTGTTATCATTTATTTATTAATAAAGTTCGGTAACCATGGTAGAGCACTGATCCAGATGGACCTAGTTAGGTAACCGTGGTAGAGCACTGATCCAGATGGACCTAGCTAAGTAACTGTGGTAGAGCATTGATTCAGATGGACCTAGTTAGGTAACCGTGGCAGAGTGCTGATCCAGATGGACCTAGTTAGGTACGCGTGGTAGAGCACTGATCCAGATGGACCTAGTTAGGTAACCATGGTACAGCACTGATCCAGATGGACCTAGTTAGGTAACCGTGGTAGAGCACTGATCCAGATGGACCTAGCTAAGTAACTGTGGTAGAGCATTGATTCAGATGGACCTAGTTAGGTAACCGTGGCAGAGTGCTGATCCAGATGGACCTAGTTAGGTACGCGTGGTAGAGCACTGATCCAGATGGACCTAGTTAGGTAACCATGGTACAGCGCTGATCCAGATTGATCTAGTTCAGTCTCAGCCCTGACAAATATAAGTGAAAGTAGACAAGCAAGTTAAGAAAAAGTATTAGGAATACAAGCAAAATATTCTGTGAAGATAACTATAAATTAATAACAGTAAAAATAAGATAGTCACAGCAAAGGGAGGGATACAGTAATAAGGAAAGACGATGAGATCAAAATAGGGAAGGGGCACATCACAAAATGTTAAAATATAGCAAAAGTAAGGTAAGGACACAATATGGCAAAGGCATGATTAGTGCAATGAAGTCTGGTTCTGGAAATACTCAAAAACTAACTACGGCTGCTAATGGAAGAACTGGATAAAGGCAGCAGAAAATAAATTGAAATATAAGTATTAAAAACAAATCTGTACTAGTGACAAAATAAAATAAATCAAACTTTTATTATAAACAAGGATAAAGCGCCTTTCGTCCGCAAAATATCACAAACTTCATCAAAGGTCTGGTTCTGGGACATTGAAGAAGTGGACCAGAGTGGTAAACATTTCTAACTGGGGAGTTGTTTGAAGAGGTTGGAGGTGAGGGAAGGCCAGGAGCATTCTTGCAGGAGCTTGTAGAGTTGCGATCCCAGAAGTAGGTTGGCACATTGCTGGACAGGTAGTCAAAAATGCTCATTTCTAGGGGAGAGGGTAATGAAATAGAGAGAGCTGCTTGCAATTTGGATGGTAGAGGAGATTTTCTCGGATGTTGCTACAACCAGTGGACATCCATATTCTATGTGTGGTAGTAGATTACCTTTGTCTATGGCATTCCTGCTTAGCCTGGATAAAAAGGAGGACATTTTATAGTACCAAAATAAGAGTCTATATTATAACCGCAAAACCTCACTTACGCAAATACGAAAACGTTGACACATATGCAGCGAACCACGAAAACACTGAACGTCCTGAAGCACGAAATTCAAAATGTCGAATTGGCATAGTTGGCCAACCCCACAACCTGCTACGTACTACCTATCCAAACAAAATAAATAATCCACAAACATACAATTAACACAACCCTACTTCTAACCTTAAACCAAACCTTACGTATACTACTATGTATGCACTTACCTTAACCCGCACCCTAACCCTAAGGTCCGTAACTATTGCACACTTATCCACACCCCCACCAGGGGCAACAATATCCTAGATTTAGTCATTACCAATATGAGTGACCGGTGTTCCACACCTGAAGTCAACGCCTCATTGGTCCGATCTGACCATAAGCTAATTACCCTAGATATCCACATCCTGCCTCCACCCCCCATTAAGGAAACCATGGTAAATAATTTCTCCAAAGCCAACTTCATGCTTCTTAAGATAGAAGTGATGAACTTCATGACACCCATGCAGATGGACAATACAGTTACAACAACTGAATCCTACACAATTGCACTTTATAAGCACTTACATGAGTGCATGGATCGTGCTATCCCAAACAGAACCAAGACGCTATCCTCCAAAAAAAGGAAGCCAATCTGGTGGTCCCCTGCCATAAACAAACTGTACAACAGAAGGAAGAAACTCTTGCAAAAGAGAGTAAAATCCCACGAGTGGAGGAGCTCCCTGGTCAGCCTCAGTAAGAAGCTGCGATTCCCCGATAAAATCCTCCAAAGCTGGTTATGAAAACAAAATCACCACTGATTCTAAAGACAACCACAAAGCATTCTATAGCTATGTCAAGAATCTCAATGGCAACACCCAGATCTGCTCGGAGTTACAACACAATGGCACTAAATATACAGACCCAACTGATATTGCCAACATCCTGGCAGATAGGTTCAGTGCTACCTTTACCCCCCCCCCACCCCCTAAAGAGCCCATATCTATACCGGAAGAATGCAAAGTTCCTATAATCACAGCTGCACAGGTAAAAACCACACTCTCCAAAGCCAAGAACACAGCATCCATGGGACCAGACAGCATCCCAGGCTGCGTTCTACACAAACTACAGAATGAACTGGCACCCCACCTAAGTACCATGTTCAATCATAGCCTCACCTCAGGCTTTGTGCCTACTGAATGGTGCACATCAATGGTTATCCCACTCCACAAGGGGGGGAGCCACCACGGACCCTGGGAATTATCACCCCATTAGCCTGACGAGCCTGGTCTGCAAGACCATAGAACGTATCATCATGGAACTTATAAACAAAGACATTGGTAATCTCCAAACTCTGGATCCCACCCAGTTCAGGTTTGTAAAAGGCAGATCATGTCTCCTAAACCTGTTAGACTTCTTTGAAGCAGTCACCAAAGCCGTAGACAAGGGTAAGGTGGTTCACACAGCCTATCTAGATCTTGCCAAGGCTTTTGACACCATCCCCCACTCTGGAATTATAGATAAACTCACTAAACAAGATGGGTTGCCAACTGGCTCACTGAAAGAACCCACACTGTGAAAGTAGCAGTCTACAAATCCGACTTGAGACCAGTGACAAGTGGAGTTCCACAGGCTTCATTCCTGGGTCCTCTCCTGTTTGGTATCTACTTCTCTGATGTACAGGCTAACACAGAAGGTCTTTGGCTAATGAAGTTCGCAGATGACTGCAAACTAGGAGCCATAATCGAAACTCCTAACGATGTGGACATCCTACAAAAGGGCCTCACTGAGACAGATGCCTGGTGTCAAAGCCATGGCCTCAAGCTCAATGCCAAAAAGTGCATTGTCATCCCCTTTGGTAAAAACTCTGTACCCATGAACTACAACATAGGCAGTAGTATACTTAACACTGAAAGTGTGATAAGAGACCCTGGGACACAGGTGGACAGTGGTCTCTCCTTTGATAATCACATTGCCACAGTAGTCAGGAAATCCTTTTACGTGGCACACCTCATCACAAAAGGTTTCTCATCCAGAAAAAAAGAGGTCATTGTTCCCCTCTACTCATCACTCATTAGACCCATTATAGAGTACAACACCCCTTTTGGTATGTACCTCACAAGACATCTATAACAACTGGAAAGGCTGCAGAATTACCTCACAAAGAGGATTACTGGCCTCAAACAGATGCCCTACGCAGACCGTCTCAAAAAACTCCAGCTTTACTCCATCGCATATCGCCTACTCAGAGATGATCTCTTCCTAACATACAAAGCTATGTCAAACCCAGAGCTGTTGGACATGCACAACTTAAAGAAATCCCAATCCCTCTGAGCTACACACTCTAGGGACCTAAACCTTGTCACCACGATAAACAGAACATGCCGGAGGGATAGATTCCTGTCCCAGAGACTTCCCACACTCTGGAATAAACTACCTATCTATATCAAACAAAGCTCCTCGTTAACACTCTTCCAGAAAAATCTTGATGATTGGATGGGAAATAGGAAATTCACCCCAGGGATCACCTCTGTGGCTCTGCTCGACAGTGGCACAGGAAAATAATTTTCTTGGGTGGCAAAAGCCAGGGTACCTTTTTGGCTGGGCATGTATAGGCCCCAGGGCCGATAGCCTAGTAGCTACCTATGAACTTACGCTAAGGAGCTATACCCAAACAAAATGAATAATCCACAAACATACACTTAATAAAACCCTACTTCTAACCCTAAACTAAAGCTTACATATACTACTATGTATGCACTTACCTTAACCCGCACCCTACCCCTAAGGTCCGTAAGTATTCCACACTTATCATAAGGAGCTGTACCAGAGAAGGGCCAACTATGATGATTTAACATTTCGAATTTCGCACTTCAGGACGTTCGGTGTTTTCGCGGTTCACTCAATGTGCGTCGACATTTCCATATTCGCATAACTGAGGTTTCGTAGTTGTAATAGATAACCCCAAAATAGGACTGAATTTATTTCCTTCTGTATTAGTTCTTAGAAAGGTGAAAGTTCAGTATGGGATCAAGACATGTAACAAGGTATCTGAAGGAGATAATTTGATAAACAAGGTTGCCAAGATGGTCAAGGATGAGAAGTGATTGACAGTTATTCTGCCATTTAGGGGAGGTTCAGAATTAGCTGTTTGCTCTGAAGTCATTTGTTAAGAGAAAAGAAGTCAGTTGTAGTTGTTGCTGAATGGCTGAGGAGGCTGGGTTTGGTGATATAAGTCGTGACATCAGCAAATCGTTACTCTAAGATGGGTTATCCTACTTTTGGAACAATTAAATCCCCTATTACCCTCTTGGGAGCATTTTCCATATTAGGGCAAAATTCACCCCAACTATTTATAGACTAAGTAGGAGCTGTGTGGAAAAGTGTCAACTCCCACGTGACTTTTCCCATCCCATATCTATGGCTGTTATTTCAGAATTATCACCCTGGAATGTAGAGGATGATTCAAAATGCAAGTCCACATAAACTCAGACTCCATAACCCTTTTTTTTCTGTCTAACCAAACGATGCTCTGTATATCCCAGCAGTTGTAAGGGGAGGGGTCATGAGCCATGTCTTATTAATGAACATAGCACTGTATTTTCCACAAAATGCCATGAACGTTACTTTCCTCATTTCTTCATTCTTATTTGAGCTCATAGTTATACTACTTTGCTGCTCATTTTTTTGTAATTTACTGCTAAGTTGCTTTAGACCAGTTTCATATTCGGTATCCTGACTGCTGTAAATATAAACTGAATTTCTCATTTTGTTCTTTCACTGTTACTATATGTTGGATTTCTACTTGCAATGCAACACTGAAGAGACTGCTGAACCCACCCCTCTCCCAGTTAATGAATAGATAAATAAAACTAAGTAAGTCCTCAGTGCATGGTACACACTCTCCCTTATTGCACAGCTGCAGTATGTAAAGCCTGCAGCAGCTATGCAAACTGCTGCCATCAGCACTCTCCATGGTTCATAGGGAAACACCAATAATGCACAGGCTGTCCTTCCTGTCTTGAAGTATGGAACCAAAAGTATGTAACAACATCTGGCATTTGAATAATAACAGAAATGATCTTCTTGTGCTGATGTGTCACACTGCATTACACAGATGAACAGCAACACCAGCACAGACTGCTAAAAAAGGTCACATGCACTGCTTACATGTAGTAGTACAGTGCTGCCTACCATGCTTCCTCCTAAGGTACAGCCTAAACTACTACCATAACCAAACATTCTCCCTATCCACAGCTGTGAATTACCATTGGAGGTTTTGCTCAAATAACTCCCCTCATTGCAATATATGTTAATATAGCATTGGCCACAGGGTTCCTATTAGAAGACCGAAGACGCACTCTTTCGAATACATCTTGGTCGAACATAAAAGACTGAAACGGCAAAATATCGAAGCGGCATGTAAATGAATTATTACCCTGGGAAAGAATTTGCTTGGCTGCTTCGGTACTTTGCTGTTTTTGACATTGCAGTGCAGTCTCGGAGTCTGTATATTTAAGTAGGGGGGGTGTGGGGGATGCAGCCCGCCACATTGGGGGGTGTGGGGGGGGTGAAGCTCCCCACTTAATGTAATGTTATAAAGTGTTTTCTTTTTTTTGTTGGAACAGCGATTTTTTTTTTTTCCCTTGGAAAAAAAAAATCACTGTACTGACAGTTCGATATTGTAAGCTTTTGCTTACACAGGGTTGATTAATCACCATTCGCTTTTTTAAGCATTTGGTGATGTAATATAGACCCTTGACCACAGATATCAGTATTGAGTCTGCTGCTGTTATGATTAACTTTTGCCCTTTTCAACAGTCTGTAACCAGAAAGAAAAATATCAATAGATGTTTTTTCTCCCAAGGAATCTGTTTGAATGAGCTCTGTATCATACAAAGTTAGGTCCATTCAGTCTGGGGTTTTCAGAATAAAATCTACTTCCTAAGTTTACATTCCTGTGCCAACTCCTCTTAAAATGTTGTGTACTTACTTAGTGTATATTAGCAGGCTTCAGAATAATCTAGAATCTGCTTTTCCAAACCAAGACTATCTTGGACCTTTATATCTTGCAGTGAAATGTTAAGAATATTATTTCTTATGGAATTCATTCTATTGTCCCTAGACTGTCTTAGACAGAAGCCCTGGTATACATCACTGTGGCATGGCCATCTTGTGCTAGGATTTCAAGATGGATGGCACATTGTACACATGGCCTTTGGGACAGCTCTGACTTCCTTTTTTAGCAAGAGTTAAGATAACTTGTACCAGGATTTCAGCAAACATGGGACACAGAAAAGACCTGGCATCATATATGATATTGAAAAGCTTGCTTAATCTGTGCTGAGACTTTAATAAGCTAAGGCATGCCGTAGTTCTAAGCAGTTTATATCAAACTATCCCTCAAACAATGTAAATTGCAAACTACATCCAAAAACTAAGTGTAAAATGTAAAATAATTTGCTAAAATTCACACTAAACCAGCAATCATTACAATAATACTGAAATATGTAACTTATTATAAAACACTGTTACAATAAATAAAAAACAGTAACAGAATAGTAGTTTCTGCTATGTTGAGACAATAATTGCTTTTCTTAAAACTTAAATGAAATTAAAATCCAAAATACTGCAGTAAGACAATATTACAATGTTTCAATCTAAATCATAAAAGTCTTCATGATAATGATGCCATAACATTTTGTAGGCACGGCTCCAGTTATATCCCACAAATATGTCACTTCTGATCATTATAATTAACTAACTACCAAAAATATGCTCTGCGGAAAAATGCCAAGAAATGAAAAAAACACGCTGAAGGATTCAGAAATAATCATAGTGCTTAGATTGAGATGCTGTAAAAAGGCCCTGTTTCTATGATGTGGTATTGTCACATTCAGAGACACATTAGCTGCAATAAGGAAAGACTTTATTATTAGCTAATTTGAATGTCCCTGAATCACTGTTAACTGGCACTAGTGTTAATCTGCACTCTCCTGTGGTCGTTATCACCAGCAGCTAATGCATTGTGTTACTATAGACACCCCTATTTACTTTATCAGACACACCGACATACACACAATATAACACAAAGACACATACACGAACACACACACACACACACACACACACACACACACACACACACACACACACACACACACACACACACACACACTGACACAAACATATACATCCGATTCACAGCACAAAGCGACCCCAACCTCACTTCCTCACTACTGTGGCTAGGAGACTCTACAGCACATACCCTATTACTTGCCCTGTCATCAAAACATCCCAGTTGCCTAATAAATCACAGATGATTACATTCGACATTCAGTCAGTGTCAGACAATAGAGTTTCACACTTCAGACCTTCAGTAAATGAAGGCTAAGTGCAAAATCTGTTATTCCACTCACTAAGCCTGTAAGAGGAACAAGTAAATTATACCCTGATTGAATGTTTTCCTCACAAATAATTCTGGCTGTATCTACATTTCTTGTTGTACATGTTGTTCCTCTCCCTCATAGCTCAAGAGTGTTGCAGAAATTGAATAATGCCAGTGATGTTCATTATAAGGTAAAACAATAATTGTTGCACTAACTTATCATTAATACAGAAGGTTAATGCTGATAATTTCTGTGGCAAGGATGCAGGTTTGAAGTCCTTTTTCCTATGTTCTCACTTACGTTTTTTCTGTTTCTTACTGTTTATGCACATTAA
Organism: Protopterus annectens; assembly: GCF_019279795.1. Lineage (NCBI taxonomy): Eukaryota > Metazoa > Chordata > Ceratodontiformes > Protopteridae > Protopterus > Protopterus annectens. The sequence goes on from NC_056737.1 coordinate 1,197,308,397, forward strand.
CTCCATGGTGTCTAGTAATGGGACAGAGGAATAATATTCTTGGTGGGAGGGTACAGGGTTGGAATCCTTTTTTGTGCCTTTAAGACATACACACTATTTGAATATCCCTGGTGTCCAGTGTTCCCCTCAACACACATCATCTTTCTTTTTTTTAATAATTGCCCTAAAGATACATTTTTAAAGTGCCCTCCCTGGTGTTCAATCCCCATTATCTTTTAGTGCCTCTAAGGCACAAGATGTAAAGTTTTTCCATGGTGTCTAGTGTTCCCCATCCACATTTCTTTAATGAAGTGCTGCTAAGGCACATTATATAGAGTATCCACGGTGTCTCGTGATTCCCACCTTGACCCATGTTATGTGTAAGTGTTAAGGCACACTATATAGAGTATCCATGGTGTCTTGTGGTTCCTATCTTGGCCCATGTTATGTGTAAGTACTGTTAAGGTACATAATATAGGGTATCCATGGTGTCTCATTGTTCCTACATTGGCCCATGTTATGTATAAGTGCTGGTAAGGCACATTATGTAGAGTATCCATGGTGTGTCATGATTCCTACCTTGGCCCATGTATTGTGTAAGTGCTGTTAAGGCACACTATACTGAGTATGCATGGTGTCTTGTGGTTCCTATCTTGGCCCATGTTATGTGTAAGTGTTATTAAGGCACATTATATTGAGTGTCCACGGTGTCTCGTGGTCCGTTCCTTGGTCCATGTTATGTATAGCTGCTGTAAAGGCAACCTATATAGAGGATCCATGGTGTCTTGTGGTTCCCACCTTGGCCCATGTTATGTGTAAGTGCTTTTGAGGCACACTATATAGAGTATCAATGGTGTCTCGTGGTTCCCACCTTGATCCATCTTATGTGTAATTGCTGTTAAGGCACATTATATAGAGTATACATGGTGTCTTGTGGTTCCCACCTTGACATCTGTTAGGTGTAACTGCTGTTAAGCACATTATGTAGAGTATCCATGGTGTCTCATGGTTTCCACCTTGACCCATGTTATGTGTAAGTGCTGTAAAGACACACTATGTAGAGTATCCATGGTGTCTCGTGGTTCCTACCTTTGCCCATGTTAGGTGTAAGTGTTGTTAAGGCACATTATATAAAGTATCCATGGTGTGTCATTGTTCCTACCTTGGCCCATGTTGTGTGTAAGTGCTGTTAAGGCACATTATATAAAGTATCCATGGTGTGTCATTGTTCCTACCTTGGCCCATGTTATGTGTAATCAATGTTAAGGCACATTATATAGATTATTCATGGTGTCTCGTGGTTCCTACCTTGACCCATGTATTGTGTAAGTGCTGTAAACGCAACCTATATAGAGGATTCATGGCGTCTCGTGGTTCCTACCTTGGCACATGTTATATGTAAGTGCTGTTAAGGCACATTATATAGAGTATCCATGGTGTGTCATGGTTCCTACCTTGGCCCATGTTATGTGTAAGTGCTGTTAAGGCACATTATGTAGCGTATCCATAGTGTATCGTGGTTCCTACCTTGACCCATGTATTGTGTAAGTGCTGTTAAGGCACACTATATTGAGTATCCTTGGTGTCTCGTGGTCCCTACTTTGACCCATGTTATGTGTAAGTGTTGTTAAGGCACATTATATACAGCATCCATGGTGTCTCGTGGTTCCCACCTTGACCCATGTTATGTGTAAGTGCTGCTGAGGCACATTATATAGAGTATCCATGGTGTCACATGGTTCCCATCTTGATCCATGTTATGTATAAGTCCTGTTAAGGCACATTATATGGAGTATCCAGGGTGTCTCATGGTTCCCACCTTGGCCCATTTTATGTTTCAGTGCTGCTGAGGCACACTATATAGAGTATCTATGGTGTCCATTGGTTCCCACCTTGATCCATGTTATGTAGAAGTGCTGTTAAGGCACATTATATGGCATACCGATGGTGTCTCGTGGTTCCCACCTTGGCCCATGTTATGTGTAAGTGCTGTTAAGGCACATTATATAGAGTTTCTATGGTGACTTGTGGTTCCCACCTTGACCCATGTTACGTATAAGTGCTGTTAAGGCACACTATATAGAGAATCCATGATGTATCGTGGTTCCTACCTTTACCCATTTTATGAGTAAGTGCTGTTAAGGCACACTATATAGAGTATGCATGGTGTCTTGTGGTTCCTACCTTAGCCCATGTTATGTGTAAGTGTTGTTAAGGCACATTATATTGAGCAGCCATGGTGTCTCGTGTTTCCCACCTTTGCCCATGTTATGTGTAAGTGCTGTTAAGGCACATTGTATAGAGTATCCATGGTGTCTCGTGATACCCACCTTCACCCATGTTATGTGTAAGTGCTGTTAAGGCACACTGTATAGAATATCCATGGTGTCTTGTCATTGCTGGAGCCTTCCTGTGTCCTGACAGAGTGCTCTTCAAACTATCTGGAGATATACAGAGCTAAGTATATTTTTCTGGCACTTCAGAGTTGTGTACTGGTAATTGTTGGTTGACTAATTTTATATCATTGCTGGCTCACTTCAGAGTTGCGCGCTGTTATTTTTGCTTCACTGCATAGTTTTTCAGATCTCTGCTGAAGGTGTTGGTTTTCCCCACCTCCCCTATTTCTCTGTGTCTTAAGATGGTATAACTGGTTTTACATCCTGTGTGTTATCTGACTATCTCAAGGATTACTTGCACAAAATTAGACTGTCTTACTAACAGCCTGCATATCATTGCTGGAGCCTTCCAGTGTCCTGACAGAGTGCTCTTCAAACTATCTGGAGATATACAGAGCTAAGTGTATTTTTCTGGCATGTCAGAGTTGTGTACTGTTAATTGTTGCTTGACTAATTTTATATCATTGTTATTTTTGCTTCACTGTATAGTTTTTCATATCTCTGGTGAAGGTGTTTTTCCCCCTTCCCCTATTTCTCTTTTTCTTAAGTTGGTATCACTGGTTTTACATCATGTGTGTTATCTGACTATCTCAAGGATTCCTTGCATAAAATTAGACTGTCTTAGTAACAGCCTGCATATCATTGCTGAAGCCTTCCTGTGTCCTGACAGAGTGCTCTTCAAACTATCTGGAGATATACAGAGCTGAGTATATTTTTCTGGCACTTCAGAGTTGTGTACTGGTAATTGTTGTTTGACTAATTTTATATAATTGCTGGCTGACTTCAGAGTTGTGCACTATTTTGCTTCACTGTATAGTTTTTCAGATCTCTGCTGAAGGTGTTGGTTTTCCCATAGCCACCCTCCCTATTCCTGTGTTGTTGTTTAAATTTGGAGGCTTTTGCAGTTGCCCGCCCCCACTGTAGATTTGATTAGATAGACTCCTTCTGCATTGTTTTTAGTCATTTTTAATTTAATTGCATTTTTTAAACGGTTTGGTCTAACATTGCTGCATACTCAAGTGTGCTAGCTTGCACTGCATATGAGTGGTTTTTACTGCTGTTTTAGCTACTTTTCTGTAGGTGTATATATATATATATATATATATATATATATATATATATATATATATATATATATATATATATATATATAAATCTAAGCCTGTTTCCTACCTTTCCTGTAACTAGTGTAGTCCAGATTCAGATTTGCTGTATCCAGGACTGTCTAAGCTTCTCAGTCTCCCCAAGCTTTCTGTGTTGAAGGGAAGCCTTCTAGCTTATCAGTGGGAGTGGTAAGCACTAGGTAACCTATCTACCACATAAGGAGTGGTGTTGGCCCAGAAATTGTAGTTATTGGCCGTTTGGGCAGTTTTTCCATCTCTCAACTTTCTGCTTTAAAAGCCAATATTTGCACTTGTTTCCCCCCTTTCCTGTAACTAGCACTTGAATTTGCTTACTCATGATCAAAACTTGTTCAGAACTTCTAAGCACAAAATAAACTAATTACTATAGCACTCAACCTTCCCCATTACCTAGAGGAAAACAGTTTTGGTAGTTACTTTCCTCACTTAGAGAAAAACAGCTCTTGTACTCACTTTCCCTCGCTTATCTAGAGGAAAATATTTTTTTTATTCAGGCATATCCAAGGGTCAGCTCCCAGTGTTCTTTCCTGTCTATCTGATGAATCTGGGCATCTTGGGGCAATGGAGAAACTGCCTCATGTACACAGACAACCATCTCCTCCTACGACCCAACACTACAACCTACAAACTGGAGGTAAAGCTCTCTCCAACCAAGACTGAACATGACAGTCAAGAGGAGAAGGTAAACACTTGCGCCACGCCACACTCATCACATAGTCTCACTAAATCTACACCACCAAATTCCACAAATAGAAACACAAAAACATTCGTGGAGGCTCTCAATAAAAATCTTCTCAAGCAACAGAGACCTCCAAAGCAGAAATGCAAGCAACCTCCACCCCCAACACAACCCAAATGACACATAGCCCCCACACTCAGTGTGCCACTCAACCACAGCCAATAAGGCAAAACAACGTACCCAACACACTAGTCCTAGGTGACTCTATAGTCAGGCACACTGATGTCCCACTCACCAGGCTAAACAAGAAGAAGGTTACTGTCAGCTGCTTGTTGGGTGCCAGGATCCGACACATAACCCACACACTCAGGTCACTCCACAACAAGTACAGATATGACTCTGTCATTGTCCATGTTGGTGTGAACGACCTGAGACGTACCTCCTTGGACTACATGAAAAGAGACATGGAAGAGTTCTCCGATCTTGTAGCCCAGGCAGGTATGACCCTAACCCTGAGTAGCATTCTGCCATCACCCAGAATGATGCCGCAGTACAAGGACAAAATGATTGACTTCAATTGGCTAAGCTTCTGGTGTCATTCTAAAGGGATCCAGTATCTGTCTGCCTGGGATTACATGGTCGACTGACCACAATGCTTTGCCAAAGATGGCCTGCACCTGTCACCCCTGAGATTCTGGATACTGGCTAAGGTTATTGCCACCCCTATAGTGCCTTTTTTAGGCAATGATCAAATGACAAATTCACCACCATAACAGGAAAAGGCAAGCAAAAACTGAGGGTGATGCTACTCAATGCTAGAAGTCTAAATCTCAAAATGCACTAATTCAAGGCACTCCCTAAAATGGAGAACATTGATATCTGTGCAGTGACTGAGACTTGGTTCAAGGCTCCAGAGAGCACCCCTGCACTACCAGGCTATAACTCATACCACACTTTTTGGCCATGTAACCTGAACCGGAACACCAAAGGCGGAGGTGTGTCCATATTTGTTAAGGATATCCACACCTCCAGGCTAGTTGCTCAGCATAATGCAGCCGAGGTTTTCCAAGTCCAACTAACTCTGGGCAAAACTGCATTCCAAATTGTAGCTTGCTACAGATCCCCCACCATGCCCCAGGATTCCTACTTCTCTCTTTTCTTGATGTACTGGAAAATATTAGGGTTCAACCAAACACCCTAATAATGGGCAATTTCAACTACCCCACCATTAACTGGGAAAACTACTCATGCACCAACTCCTTCTTTCAACACTTTCTGGAATTCATACATTCCAATGCCCTAGATCAACTTATCCACACCCCCACCAGGGGCAACAGTATCCTAGATCTAGTCATTACCAACATGAGTGACCAGTGTTCCACACCTGAAGTCAACACCTCATTGGTCTGATCCAACCATAAGCTAATTACCCTAGATATCCACATCCTGCCCCACCCCCCATTAAGGAAACCATGGTAAAAATTTTCTTCAAAGTCAACTACATGCTTCTTAAGACAGACGTGGTGAACTTCATGATACCCATGCAGATGGAAAATACAGTTATGACTACTGAATCCTACACAATTGCACTTTATAAGCACTTACATGAGTGCATGGATCGTGCTATCCCAAACAGAACCAAGACGCTATTCTCCAAAAAAAGAAGCCAATCTGCTAGTCCCCTGCCATAAACAAACTGTACAACAGAAGGAAGAAACTGTTGCAAAAGAGAGTAAAATCCCATGAGTGGAGAAGCTCCCTGGTCAGTCTCAGTAAGAAGCTGCGATCCCTGATAAAATCCTCCAAAGCTAGTTACGAAAACAAAATCACCACTGATTCCAAATACAACCACAAAGCAATCTATAGCTATGTCAAGAATCTCAATGGCAACACTCAGATCTGCTCTGAGTTACAGCACAATGGCACTAAATATACAGACCCAACAGATATTGCCAACATCCTGGCAGATAGGTTCAGTGCTAACTTTACCCCCCTCTCACCCCCTAAAGAGCCCATCTCTATACCGGAAGAATGCAAAGTTCCTGTAATCACAGCTGTACAGGTAAAAACGACACTCTCCAAAGCCAAGAACCAGCATCCATGGGATCAGACAACATCCCAAGCTGCATTCTACAAGAACTACAGAATGAACTGGCACCCCACCTAAGTACCATGTTCAGTCATAGCCTCACCTCAAGCTTTGTGCCTGCTGAATGGTGCACAATGACGGATATCCCACTCCACAAGGGGGGAGCCACCATGGACCCTGGGAACCATTGCCCCATTAACCTGATGAGCCTGTTCTGCAAGGCCATGGAACGTATCATCATGGAACTTATAAACAAAGACATTGGTAATCTCCAAACTCTGGATCCCACGCAGTTCAGGTTTGTTAAAGGCAGATCATGTCTCCAAAACCTGATAGACTTCTTTGAAGCAGTCACCAAAGCCGTAGACGAGGCTAAGGTGGTTCACACAGCCTATCTAGATCTTGCCAAAGCTTTCGACACCATCCCCCACTCTGGAATTATAGATAAACTCACTAAACTAGGTATAAATCCCTATGTCACAAGATGGGTTGCCAACTGGCTCACTGACAGAACCCACACTGTGAAAGTAGCAGACTCCAAATCCGACTTCAGACCAGTGACAAGTGAAGTACCACAATGTTCAGTCCTGGGTCCTCTCCTGTTTGGTATCTACTTCTCTGAAGTAAAGGCTAACACAGAAGGTCTTTGGCTAATGAAGTTCGCAGATGACTGCAAACTAGGAGCCATAATCGAAATTCCTAATGATGTGGCCATCCTACAAAAGGGCCTCACTGAGACAGATGCCTGGTGTCAAAGCCATGGTCTCAAGCTCAATGCCAAAAAGTGCATTGTCATCCCCTTTGGTAAAAACTCTGTATCCTTGAACTACAACATAGGTGGTAGTATACTTAACACCGAAAGTGTGATAAGAGACCTTGGGACACAGTAGTCAGGAAATCCTTCTACATGGCACACCTCATCACAAAAGGTTTCTCATCCAGAAAAAAGAGGTCATTGTTCCCTTCTACTCATCACTCATTAGACCCATTATAGAGTACAATGCCCCTTTTGGTATGTACCTCACAAGACATCTACAACAACTGGAAAGGCTGCAGAAATACCTCACAAAGAGGATTACCGGCCTCAAGCATATGCCCTATGCAGATCGTCTCAAAAAACTCCAGCTTTACTCCGTCGCATATTGCCTACTTAGAGGTGATCTCTGCCTAACATATAAAGCTATGTCAAACCCAGAGCTGTTGGACATGCTCCACTTAAAGAAATCCCAGTCCCTCTGAGCTACACGCACTAGGGACTATAACCTTGTCACGACAATAAACAGAACATGCCAGAGGGATAGATTCCTGTCTCATAGACTTCCCATACTCTGGAATAAACTACCTATCTATATCAAACAAAGCTCCTCATTAGCACTCTTCAAGAAAAATTTTGATGATTGGATGGGAAATAGGAAATTCACCCCAGGGATCACTTATGTGGCTCTGCCCAACAGCAGCACAGGAAAATAATTTTCTTGGGTTGCAAAAGCCAGGTTACCTTTTTGGCTGGGCTTGTATAGGCCCCAGGGCCGATAGCCTAGTACCTACTTATGAACCTATGAACCTACATTGGCCCATGGTATGTGTAAGTGCTGTAAACACAGTATATAGATTATCCATGTTGACTTGTGGTTCCTAGCTTGGTCCTTGTTATGTGTAAGTGCTGTAAAGGCACACTATATAGAGTATCCATGATGTCTCGTGTTTCCTGTTTTGGCCAATGTTATGTGTGAGTGTTGTTAAGGCACATTATATAGAGTATCCATCGTGTCTCATTGTTCCTACATTGACCCATGTTATCTGTAAGTGTTATTAAGGTACATTATGTAGAGTATCCATGGTGTCTCGTGGTTCCCACATCGACCCATGTCACATGTAAGTGCTGTTGAGGCACACTATATAGAGTATTCATGGTGTCTCGTGGTTCCTACCTTGGCCCATGTTATGTGTAAGTGCTGTTAAGGCACATTATATAGAGTATCCATGGTGTCTCGTGGTTCCCACCTTGGCCCATGTTATGTGTAAGTGCTGTTAAGGCACATTATATAGAGTATCCATTGTGTCTCGTGGTTCCCACCTTTGCCCATGTTATGTATAATTGTTGTTAAGGCACATAATATAGAGTATCCATGGTGTCTCTTGGTTAGCACCTTGGCCCATGTTATGAGTAAGTGTTGTTAAGGCACAGTATATAGAGTATCCTTGGTGTCTCATGGTTCCCACCTTGGCCCATGTTATGTGTAAGTGCTGTTAAGGCACAATATATAGAGTATCCATGGGGTCTCATGTTTCCCACCTTGACCCATGTTCTGTGTAACTGCTGTTAAGCACATAGAGTATCCATGGGGTCTTGTGGTTTCCACCTTGACCCATGTTATATGTAAGTGTTGTTTAGGCACACTATAAAAATTATCCATGGTGTCTCGTGGTTCTTACATTGGTCTATGTTATGTGTAATGTAAGGGCACACTATATGGAGTATCCATGGTGTCTTGTGGTTTGTACCTTGGCTCATGTTATGTGTAAGTGCTGTTAAGGCACACTATATTGAGTATGCACGGTGTCTTGTGGTTCCTATCTTGGCCCATGTTATGTGTTAGTATTATTAAAGCACAGTATATTGAGTATCCACCCTGTCTTGTGGTCCCTACATTGGCCCCTGTTATGTATAAGTGCTGTAAAGGAAACCTATACAGAGGATCCATGGTATCTTGTGGTTCCCACCTTGGACCATGTTATGTGTAAGTGCTGCTAAGGGCCATTATATAGAGTATTCATGGTGTCCTGTGGTTTCCACCTTGACCCATGTTATGTGTACGTGCTGTTAAAGCACACTATATAAAGTATCCATGGTGTCTTGTGGTTCCTACATTGGCCCATGTTATGTGTAAGTGCTGTAAAGGCACACTGTATAGAGTATTCATGGTGTGTCATGGTTCCTACCTTGGCCCATGTTGTGTGTAAGTGCTGTTAAGGCACATTATATGAAGTATCCATGGTGTGTCATGGTTCCTACCTTGGCCCATGTTATGTGTAAGTGCTGCTAAGGCACATTATGTAGAGTATCCATGGTGTCTCGTGGTTCCTACCATGACCCATGTATTGTGTAAGTGCTGTTAAGGCACACTATACTGAGTATCCATGGTGTCTTGTGGTTCCTACCTTGGCCCATATTATGTGGAAGTGTTATTAAGGCACATTATATAGAGTATCCATGGTGTATCATGGTTCCTACAATGGTCCATGTTATGTTCAAGTGCTGTTAAGGCACATTATGTAGAATATCCATGGTGTCTTGTGGTTCCTAGCTTGACCCATTTATTGTGTAAGTGCTGTTAAGGCACACTATATTGAGTATACATGGTGTATCATGGTCCCTACCTTGACCCATGTTATGTGTAAGTGCTGTAAAGGCAACCTATATAGAGAATCCATGGTGTCGCGTGGTTCCTGTCTTGGCACATGTTATGTGTAAGTGTTATTAATGCACATTATATGGAGTATCCATGGCGTCTCGTTATTGCTTCCTTAACCCATGTTACGTGTAAGTGCTGATGAGGCACACTATACAGAGTATTCATGGTGTCCTGTGGTTCCCACCTTGATCCATGTTATGTATACGTCCTGTTAAGGCACATTATATGGAGTTTCCATGGCATCTCGTTCTTCCCTCCCTGGCCCATGTTATGTGTAAGCCCTGCTAAGGCACATTATATAGAGTGTCCAATCCATGGTGTCTCATGGCTCCCACCTTGGCCCATGCTATGTATAAGTGCTGCTGAGGCACACTATATAGAGTAACCATGTTCTGCCATGGTTCCCACTTTGATCCTTATGTATAAGTGCTGCTAAGGCACATTATATGGAGTATCAATGGTGTCTTGTGGTTCCCACCTTGGCCCATGTTATGTGTAAGTGCTGTTAAGGCACATTAAATGAAGTATCCATGGTGTGTCATGGTTCCTACCTTGGCCCATGTTATGTGTAAGTGCTGCTAAGGCACATTATGTAGAGTGTCCATGATGTCTCGTGGTTCCTACCATGACCCATGTATTTTGTAAGTGCTGTTAAGGCACCCTATACTGAGTATCCACAGTGTCTTGTGGTTCCTACCTTGACCCATATTATGTTGAAGTGTTATTAAGATACATTATATAGAGTATCCATGGTGTCTCGTGGTTCCTAACCTGACCCATGTATTGTGTATGTGCTGTTAAGGTGCACTATACTGTGTGTCCACGGTGTCTCGTAATCCATACCTTGGCCCATGTTATGTGTAAGTGCTGTAAAGGCAATGTATATAGAGGATCCATGGTGTCTTATGCTTCCCACCTTGTCCAATGTTATGTGTAAGTGCTTTTAAGGCACACTATATAGAGTGCGTATGGTGTTTCGTGGTTCCTACATTGGCCCATGTTATGTGTAGGTGCTGTTAAGGCACATTATGTAGAGTATCCATGGTGTCAAGTGGTTCCTACCTTGACCCATTTATTGTGTAAGTGCTGTTAAGGCACACTATATTGAGTATCCATGGTGTATCGTGGTCTCTACCTTGGCCCATGTTATGTGTAATTACTGTAAAGGCAACCTATATAGAGGATCCATGGTGTCTCGTGGTTCCTCACTTGACCCATGTTACGTGTAAGTGCTGCTGAGGCACACTATATAGAGTAACCATGTTCCCCCATGGTTCTCACCTTGATCCTTGTTATGTATAAGTGCTGCTAAGGTACATTATATGGAGTATCAGTAGTGTCTCGCAGTTCCCACCTTGGCCCATGTTATGTGTAAGTGCTGTTAAGGCACATTATATAGGGTATCCATGCTGTCTCGTGATTCCTACCTTGACCCATGTTATGTGTAAGTGCGGATAAGGCACATGATATGGAACATCCATGGTGTCTCATGGTTCCAACCTTGGCCCATGTTATGTGTAAGTATTGTCAAGGCACACTATATAGAGTATCTAAGGTGTCTTGTGGTTCCCACCTTGACCCTTGTTATGTATGAATGTTGTTAAGGCACACTATATAGAGTATCTATGGTGTCTCGTGGTGCCCAAATTGGCCCATGTTATGTGTAATTGTTGTTAAGGCACACAATAAAGAGCAGCCATGGTGTCTTGTGGTTCCTACCTTGGCCCATGTTATGTGCAAGTGCTGTTAAGGCAAACTATGTAGACTATCCACAGTGTCTCGTGGTTTGTACCTTGGCCCATGTTATGTGTAGGTCCTGTTAAGGCACATTATATAGAGAATCCATGGTGTCTCGTGGTTCCTGCCTTAGCCCATGTTATGCGTAAGTGCTGTTAAGGCACACTTTATAGATTATCGATGGTGCACGTGGTTTTCACCATGACCCATGTTATGTGTAAGTGTGTTTAAGGCACAGTATCCATGATGTGTCATGGTTCCTACCTTGACCCAATTATTGTGTAAGTGTTGTTAAGACACAATATATTGAGTTGTTTCTACCTTCGCCCATGTTATGAGTAAGTGTTATTAAGGCACACTATATTGAGTATCCACGGAGTCCCGAGGCCCCTACTTTGGCCCATGTTATGTGTAAGTGCTGTAAAGGCTACCTATATATACGATCCATGGTGTTTTGTAGTTCCCACCTTGGCCCATGATATGTGTAAGTGCTGTTAAGGGGCATTATGTAGAGTATCCATGGTGTGTCATGGTTCTTCCCTTGGCCCACGTTATGCGTAAATGCTGTTAAGGCACATTATATAGAGTATCCATGGTGTCTCATGGTTCCTAGCTTGGCCCATGTTATGTGTAAGTGCTGCTGAGGCATACTATCTATAGTATCCATGGTGTCTCGTGGTGCCCACCTTGATCCATGTTATGTGTAAGTGTTGTTAAAGCACATTATATAGAGCATCCATGGTGTCTCGTGGTTCCCACCTTGACCCATGTTATGTGTAAGTGCTGCTGAGGCACACTATATAGAGTATCCATGTTGTCCCGTGGTTCACACCTTGATCTATGTTTTGTATAAGTCCTGTTAAGGCACATTATATGGAGCATCCTTGGTGTCTTGATGCACCTCCCTTGACCCATGTTATGTGTAAGGATTGTTAAGGCACATTATATAGAGCATCCATTGTGTCTCGTGGTTCCCAGCTTGACCAGTGTTATGTGTAAGTGCTGCTGAGGCACACTATATAGAGTATCCATGGTGTCCCGTGGTTCCCACCTTGATCCATGTTATGTATAAGTCCTGTTAAGGCACATTATATGGAATATCCATCACATCTCGTGGTTCCTACTTTGACCCACATTATGTGTAAGTGCTGTTAAGGCACACAATATAGAATATCCATGGTGTCTCGTGGTACCCGCCTTCACCCATGTTATGTGTAAGTGATGTAAAGGCAACCTATATAGAGAATTCATGGTGTCTCGTGGTTCCTGTCTTGGCACATGTTATGTGTAAGTGTTATTAAGGCACATTATATAGAGTATCCATGGTGTCTCGTTGTTGCTCCCTTACCCCATGTTACGTGTAAGTGTTGCTGAGGCACACTATATAGAGTATTCATGGTGTCCTGTGGTTCCCACCTTGATCCATGTTATGTATATGTCCTGTTAAGGCACATTATATGGAGTTTCCATGGCATCTCATTCTTCCCTCCCTGGTCCATGTTATTTGTATGTGCTGCTAAGGCACATTATATAGAGTGTCCAATCAATTGTGTCTCATGGCTCCCACCTTGGCCCATGTTATGTCTAAGTGCTGCTGAGGCACACTATATAGAGTAACCATGTTCTCCCATGGTTCCCACCTTTATCCTTGTTATGTATAAGTGCTGCTAAGGCACATTATATGGAGTATTGATGGTATCTCGTGGTTCCCACCTTGGCCCATGTTATGTGTAAGTGCTGTTAAGGCACATTAAATGAAGTATCCATGCTGTGTCATGGTTCCTACCTTGACCCATGTTATGTGTAAGTGCTGCTAAGGCACATTATGTAGAGTAGAGAAGTGTTATTAGGGCACATTATATAGAGTATCCATGGTGTGTCATGGTTCCTACAATGGCCCACGTTATCAGTAAGTGCTGTTAAGGCACAATATGTAGAGTACCCATGGTGTCTCGTGGTTCCTAACTTGACCCATGTATTGTGTAAGTGCTGTTAAGGCACACTATACTGTGTGTCCACGGTGTCTCGTAATCCATACCTTGGCCCATGTTATGTGTAAGTGCTGTAAAGGCAATGTATATAGAGGATCCATGGTGTCTTGTGCTTCCCACATTGTTCAATGTTATGTGTAAGTGCTATTAAGAAACACTATATAGTGTGTGCGTGGTGTCTCGTGGTTCCTACATTGGCCCATGTTATGTGTAAGTTCTGTTAAGGCACATTATATTGAGTATCCATGGTGTATCGTGGTCCCTACCTTGGCCCATGTTATGTGTAATTGCTGTAAAGGCATGCTATATAGAGGATCCATGTTGTCTCGTGGTTCCTCAATTGACCCATGTTACGTGTAAGTGCTGCTGAGGCACACTATATAGAGTATTCATTGTGTCCTATGGTTCCCACCTTGATCCATGATATGTATATTTCCTGTTAAGGCATATTATATGGAGTTTCCATGGTGTCTCATTGTTCCCTCCCTGGCCCATGTTATGTGTAAGTGCTGCTAAGGCACATTATATAGAGTGTCCAATCCATAGTGTCTCGTGGTTCCCACCTTTGCCCATGTTATGTCTAAGTGCTGCTGAGGCACACTATATAGAGTAACCATGTTCTCCCTTGGTTCCCACCTTGATCCTTGTTATGTATAAGTGCTGCTAAGGCACATTATATGGAGTATCAATGATGTCTCGTGGTTCCCATCTTGGCCCATGTTATGTGTAAGTGCTGTTAAGGCACATTATATAGAGTATCCATGCTGTCTTGTGATTCCTACCTTGACCCACGTTATGTGTAAGTGCTGATAAGGCACACAATATAGAACATCCATGGTGTCTCGTGGTTCCACCCTTGGCCATGTTATGTGTCAGTGCTGTTAAGGCACATTATATAGAGTATCCATGGTGTCTCATGGTTCTAACCTTGGCCCATGTTATGTGTAATTGTTGTTAAGGCACACAATAAAGAGCAGCCATGGTGTCTCGTGGTTACTACCTTGGCCCATGTTATGTGTAAGTGCTGTTAAGGCACACTATATAGAGTATCCACAGTGTCTTGTGGTTCGTACCTTGGCCCATGTTATGTGTAGGTGCTGTTAAGGCACACTTTATAGATTATCCATGGTGCTCGTGGTTTTCACCTTGACCCATGTTATGTGTAAGTGCGGTTAAGGCACATTATATAAAGTACCCATGTATTGTGTAAGTGCCGTTAAGGCACACTATATTGAGTATGCATGGTGTCTCGTGGTTTCTACCTTGGCCCATGTTATGAGTAAGTGTTATTAAGGCACAATATATTGAATATCCACGGAGTCCCGTGGTCCCTACCTTGGCCCATGTTATGTGTAAGTGCTGTAAAGGCAGCCTATATATAGGATCCATAGTGTTTTGTAGTTCCCACCTTGGCTTATGGTATGTGTAAGTGCTGTTAAGGGTATTATGTAGAGTATCCATGATGTGTCATAGTTCTTCCCTTGGCCCATGTTATGAGTAAATGCTGTTAAGGCACATTATGTAGAGTATCCATGGTGTTTCATGGTTCCTACCTTGGCCCATGTTACGTGTAAGTGCTATAAAGGCTGCCTATATAGAGGATCCATGGTGTCTCGTGGTTCCTAGCTTGGCCCATGTTATGTGTAAGTGCTGCTGAGGCACGCAATATATAGTATCCATGGTGTCTCGTGGTTCCCACATTGATCCATGTTATGTGTAAGTGTTGTTAAAGCACATTATATAGAGCATCCATGGTGTCTCGTGGTTCCCACTTTGACCCACGTTATGTGTTAAGTGCTGCTGAGGCACACGATATAAAGTATACATGCTGTCCCGCGGTTCACACCTTGATCTATGTTTTGTATAAGTCCTGTTAAGGCACATTATATGGAGTATCCATGCTGTCTCGTTGCACCTCCCCTGACCCATGTTATTTGTAAGGTTTGTTAAAGCACATTATATAGAGTATCCATGGTGTCTCGTGGTTCCCAGCTTGACCAATGTTATGTGTAAGTGCTGCTGAGGCACAGTATGTAGAATATCCATGGTGTCTTGTGGTTCCACCTATGGCCCATGTTATTTGTCAGTGATGTTAAGGCACATTATATAGAGTATCCATGGTGTCTCGTGGTTTGTACCTTGGCCCATCTTATGTGTAAGTGCTGTTAAAGCGAATTATATACACTGTCCATGAGGTCTCGTGGTACCAACCTTGACCTATGTAATGTGCAAGTTCTGTTAGGGCACACTATATAGAGTATCCATGGTGTCTCTTGTTTCCCACCTTGGCCCACGTTATGTGTAAGTGCTGTTAAGGCACATTATATAGAGTATCAATGGTGTCTCGTGCTTTCTACCTTGACCCACGTTATGTGTAACTGCTGCTAAGGCACACTATATAGACTATCCATGGTGTGTCGTTGTTCCAACCATAAGCCATGTAACGTGTAAGTGCTGTGAAGGCACATTATGTAGAGTTTCCATGGTGTCTGGTGGTTCCCACCTTGACCCATGTTATGTGTAAGTGCTGTTAAGGCACTCTATATAGAGTATCAAAGGTGTCTCGTGGTACCCACCTTCACCCATGTTATGTGTAAGTGCTGTAGAGGCACACTATATAGCATATCCGTGGTGTTTTGTGGTTCCTACCTTCACCCATGTTATGTGCAAGTGCTGTTAAGGCACAGTATATAGAGTATCCGTGGTGTCTTGTGTTCCTACATTGGCCCATGTTATGTGTAAGTGCTGTAAAGGAGCAGTATATAGTGTATCCATGATGACTCGTTGTTCCTACTTTGGCCCATGTTATGTGTAAGTGTTGTTAAGGCACATTATATAGAATATCCATGGTGTCTCGTTGTTCATACGTTGACCCATGTTGTGTATGTGCTGTTGAGGCGCACTATATAGGGTATTCATGGTGTCTCATGGTTCCTACCTTGGCCCAAGTTATGTGTAACTGCTGTTAAGACAGAGTATCCATGGTGTTTCGTGATTCCAGCTTTGGCCCAAGTTATGTGTAAGTGTTGTTAAGGCACACAATAAATAGTATCCATGATGTCCCATTTTTCCCACCTTTCCCATGTTATGTGCAATTGTTCTTAAGGCACATTATACAGAGTATGCATGGTGTCTCTTGGTTCCCACCTTGGCCCATGTTATGTGTAACTGCTGTTAAGCACATAGAGTATCCATGGTGTCTCGTGGTTTCCACCATGATCCATGTAATATGCAAAAAGAAGTTATGTACCTATCATAACGTTCCATGTTAGTTGTCTTCATCTCACCTTCTTTCTTGCTTGTTGGGATCGGAGCCGATCCTCGGCTCTGACTCGGCCATCTTCTATAGCTCGAGAGCTGTTTACTGGCACGA
Source organism: Protopterus annectens (assembly GCF_019279795.1). Classification (NCBI taxonomy): domain Eukaryota; kingdom Metazoa; phylum Chordata; order Ceratodontiformes; family Protopteridae; genus Protopterus; species Protopterus annectens. Next base: position 1,197,325,199 of record NC_056737.1, read on the forward strand.
GGCTACCCCTTATCCCATGATGTCTAGCACTAGATACCCAGATCTTGTTTGCAATAGCTAACCCCAGACATATCCAGAGAATCAACCTGTCCAAACAAACAGGTTGAGCAAACCTGTCATACTCTCTCAGTCTGTAGAGGAAACAAGCCAGATAACACTCAGCCAGTGAAACCAAAACTCCTCTTGATCCAATAGGGCCGGGGGGATAGAGGGTGGGACGCAAGAAAAAAGGCGAGATGAAGACAACTAACATGGAACGTTATGGTAGGTACATAACTGCTTTATGTTAAGTTGTCTATCTCGCCTTCATTTCTTGCTTGTTGGGACAGCGTCCCTAGCACCTATGATCCTGGGTGGCTCATTGGAACAGACTCTTCAGAACAGTGGAACCAAAGTTAGCTCTATTCCTGGAGGCCATGTCTAACTTGTAATGAGAAATAAATGTATGAGGATTTGCCCATGTGGCCGCGGCACAAATAGAATCCATGGGCAACCTAGACTGGAAGGCTACAGAAGTGAACAAAGCCCTAGTTCTTTGTTTCTTAATTGATAAATGAAGGTGATAATGTGAGACAACCACCTGGACAGGGTCACTTTGGAAACTGGGAGACCTTGTTTGCCCCTAGCATAAGAAAGGAAGAGCTGATCCGACTTCCTCATATTCTTCATTATATGCAGGTAAAAACGCAGTTGTCTATGAACATCCAAAAGGTGTAACTTGTATTCTGCCTTGTTGGTGTAGTTAGGGAAGAATACTGGAAGGTCTATGGATTGGTTTAGATTATTTTGTGAGCATACTTTAGGAAGGAAGGATGGATTAGTTCTCAGCGCTACCCTATCCTTGTGAAAGACTAAGTATGGAGAATGAAAGCTTAGTGCTTGAAGTTCCGATATGCATCTGGCAGAGGTAACAGCTACCAGAAAGAGAGTTTTCCAAGATAGAAACTTAAGGGAGCAGGAAACTGCCGGTTCAAAAGGGGGCATAATCAAAGAGGTTAGTACCAAATTAAGGTCCCAAGGAGGAGGGGGATCTCTCACTGGGGGGCCTAAGGAGAATAGTCCCTCTAAGAAAGGCTTTACACAACTTATGAGACATGATATTTAGATTAGAAAAGCCAACATGATAGTTAGATATGGATGCTAGTTGAACCCTGATTGTGGCAGAAGTGGACCCAGAATGAAAAAGCTCAGTTAGGAATTCCAAGATCTCGTGAACTGGGGCTGAAAAGGGATCTATGTTCCTAGCCTCTGCCCAATAAGTGAAACATCTCCATTTGCTAGCATACATCTTCCTAGTAGCAGATTTGTGAGAGGATATAATAATTTCACGTACAGCCGGGGAAATACTGGGAAGCCTGGCTAGGGTTGGAATTGGATCAACCAAGCTGTGAGCGGGAGTGTCTGGAGTGATTGATGCAGCTCTCCTGATTGATGAATCAGCAGGTCTGGAATAAGATCCTGGGCTGCTCGAGGATATAACGGTGTAGGAATGGAAACCAAATCTGTCGAGGCCAGTAAGGAGCAATGAGGATCATTTTGCAACCCAACAATATTGATTTCTGTATGAGTTTGGGTATAAGAGGAAAAGGCGGGAAGGCATAAATAAGTCCCTGAGGCCAATCGTGGACTAGAACATCTCTGGGAGGATGACCATGAAGTGGTAGAAGGGAGAAATAGTTGCTGCATTTGGTGTTGAATGGGGTTGCAAACAGATTGCAGCAAGGCTGTCCCCATTTGCGGAAGATGAGATCCGCAACTACCTGATTCAGAGACCACTAGTGATGCATGAGAATAGCTCTGCTGAGTCTGTCCACTATGACGTTGGACTTCCCAGGGATGTGCATTGCAATCAGAAATCGTTGGGAGGAAATTGCCCACTGCCAGAGTCTGAGTGCTTCTCGACATAGGGGGTAGGACCTGGTTCCGCCCTGCTTGCTGATATACCACACTACTGACATGTTGTCCATCTGAATTGCAATGGTCCCAGGCGGGATGGAGTCCTGAAGTGCTGGCAACGCTAGTAGCACGGCTCTCATCTCCAAGACATTTATGTGCAAATGGTACTCATGAGGTTGCCATATGCCTTGGACTGTCCTGCCCTGATAATGCCCCCCCACCCCATCAGCGAGGCATCCGTGGTCACTGTGGCAACCGGAGGGGTTTGGATGAATGGTCTGCCCTGAGACACTAGCAGGGAGACCATTCACCAGGAAAGGTGTCTTTTGCAAGTTTCTGTAATCATGATCATGTGAGACATGGGGAGTTGTTGAAAGGACCACTGTGTGAAGAGGAGCCACTGAAGGATTCTCATGTGAAAGTGGGCTAGAGGTATCAGTAGAATTGCCGCCGCCATAGAACCCAGAGTTTGAAGGACCAAACGGACTTGTACCTTTTTGCATTGCATGACGATATGAACTTGCTGCCGAATCGTGGCCACCCTGTCCGGCGGTAGTCTTGCAGACATACTTTTTGTATCTAGATCGGCTCCTATATAGGTATTAGATTGACAGGGCAACAAGGCAGATTTTTTCAAAATTTATGGTAATGCCTAAGTGGGCACAGATTGCGATTGTATAGTCCCTGGCTTGAAGAAGTTGATACCTGGTAGTAGCAGTAAGGAGCCAGTCATCTAGATAAGGAAACACCTGGAATCCTTGACGTCTCAGGTGAGCCATGACCACCGCCATACATTTGGTAAACACCCTGGGGGCTGTGGTGAGACCAAAGGGCAGAGCTCTGAACTGATAATGACTGGCTCCTAGCTAGAAGCGAAGGAATCTCCTGGAGCGCCAGTCCATCTTGATGTGATAGTACGCATCCTGGAGATCTGTTGAGCACATCCAATTGTCCTGACCCAAAAAGGGTAGAGTGTACTGAAGCATGACCATCCAAAACTTTGTTCTTTGAACAGACTTGTTTAGTCTGCTGAGATCCAAAATTGGTCTCTAGTCCCCTGCCTTTTTTGGTATCAAAAAGAACCTTGAGTAAGTTCCGGATCCAAGTTGGTCTGCCGGGACTTCCTGGATGACCCTTTTTTCTAGCAGTCCTGAAATTTCTATGGCTGCTTGGGCTCTCAGACAGGGTGGAACATCTGGGGCGGATTTGCTTGACGTTAGGGGAGATTGGAAGAAGGGAATTACATAGCCTCCGGATATGATTGACTGTACCCATTTGTCTCGTGTAATGTCTTGTCAGGCTTTTGGGTACAGTGAATGTCTTCCCCTGACTGCCTCCAGAGGCGGGCAGTCGGGCAACCCTTCAGGGATGCTGGAAGGGCTTGTCAGAGAAAGATTTTCTGCTGCCCTAGTTCTGCGGACCCTCTCTGCCTCAAGGGCAGCATCTGTTGTTATTTCCTCCTCTGCCCCTGGAGGAAATGTCACTACATGTATCAGGCGAGGCTCCCTGACATTTCCGAAACCACATTTTTCCACTTTTCTGACCTTTGGGATATGGTCTGGAAGGAGTGGAAAAATGGACTCCCACAGCAGAGAGAGTCTTGCCTTCCTGTTCACACCTAGTGAGAGTGTCCTTCACCTGTGGTCCGAAGAGAAATGGACCATCAAAGGGGGTGTTGGTGAATGACACTCTAAAGGGCTCCGCAAAATTACACAGCTGCATCCATGCGTGTCTCCTAAGGGCCACGCCTGTGCCTGCAGCTGTACTCGCACCATCGGCTGCATAGGAAATGAGCCTCATGGAGGAGTTAACCACTGAATTAAGAGTCGCCAGCTGAGAAGCTACTTTAGCTTGAGCCTCTTCAGCTGATGGATCCTGGAGGGTATCTCCAAGCTCTTTAAGAAGATCCCTCTGAAGCCTGTTAAAATGGCATAAGTAATTCAGTGACCTCATGGAAAAGGTCGCTGAAGCAAACATTTGCTTCCCGTATCTGTCCATAGTCCTAGACTCCTTGTTAGGAGGATGGACAGAGGAAGAAGTTTCCACTAATTCCTTTTTAGTGGCCGCTAATACTACCATGGCATCCATGGGAGCACCCTTGGTAAGGAACTGTTTGTCAGGGGGTGCAGTGATAAACTTGCCGGGCTTCCTCGGGGTTAGTTCCACTGTGCCCAGGGCTGACCAAGCCCTTCGAGCCACCACAGACATTACTGGATCAAAGGGCGGAGACATCCAGGAGGTGGAAGGATGGGAACCAAATGCATCCAGGAATACGGATTCATTCTCAGTAGGGGCTAGGGCAGTCCAGTTCCCCCTCTGCCTAAGCATTTCTAGGATGTCCGAAAAGGAAACCTCTTCAGAGGGGGATCTCGGGGACACTTCCCATTCATGCAAATCCATATCTGAAGTGACAGACTCAGGGGAGTCGATGTGCTTCCTCTTGCACTTCCGCTTCCGAGGGGCCTCCTCTGAATGATCAGGGGAGGCCTTGGAAGAAGCGGAGACACCCAATGGGGTGCTCTGGAGTGTTGGTTAACACAGGCACTACAGGGGACAGAGTTGTTATGAAGTCGAACGTGGTGCTGACTCAGGGGCCAGTACACTCCTCATAACATCAAAGGCATCCCTGCCACAATGCAAAGAAAGCTCCGGCTCAGAGGAAACCAGAATCCTTCTCCGCACCGAGGGGGATTGCTCCGAGGCCGATGTAGGAGCCTAGCTCACCTGCGCAGAAGCTCCGAGAGGGAGAATGGGGTCAGACGAGGGTCAGATGCCACTCGCCCCCTCGGAGCCGACGAGGGAGCCTTGGCACCCAGATCCCTCCACAGAAGGCACCATCGAGGGGATCGGAGCCGATGACAGAACCGAAAGGGAAATAGTTATTGGTGCCGACAGATCCACAATTCGAACCCTCACAAACTCCGGCTCTGAGCTCAGAGGAGTCAGAGGAGGAACATCGATGGAAGCGGGCAGAGCCGACACCTGTAGAGGAGGGCTGGATAACATTTTGGCGAGTGCCTGCGACTTCAACAACCTACTGACCACTCTCTCCACGTCGTGGTCTGAGAGTCTAGAGGACCGAGAGGAGTGGGAGGATCTGTGACTGCGGTCACTCTGCAACAGGGGAGACCAAGAGGCCAAATGTATCCAATTTAGAGATGGGGACCTCGGTCTTTTGTGGGTCCGAGATGGCTCTGAAGATACTGGTGGAGCCGACTGGGAAGCAGCCTCCTTGGTTCCAGCCAGAACCGAGGTAGTCGGTAATGTTTGGACCAATGACGGCTCGAGCTGGGAGCTGACGATTTGGTCAGTTTAGGAGATTTCACCAGCTGAGCCTTGGCCGGTGAATCCTGGGGCTTAAAGAGACCCCTTAATATTAGATTATTTTTGTGCTCCTGCAGAACCCTTGGGCTGAATGCGTGGCATACAGAACAAGAGTCCTGCAGGTGCACTGAACCTAAGCAATAGATGCAAGAAGTGTGCTCATCTGTCAGAGACATTTACTGACAGAATGAGTCACACTTCTTGAATCCAGACACTTTGGATTCTTTAGACATAACTAGTCCTACACAAAAGTCTATGGCCAAAGGCCCAACAACAAAAAACTACAAACACAAAAACTACAGTCAAGAAGTTTTTTTTTTTTTTTTTTTTTTTTAATTATAGGAAGCCTCTAACTTAAACGGCTACCTATGAAGTAAAAGAGAAGACTAAAAACTAAATATATAAAATGTTACAATAAGTAGATTGGCTAAGCTTCTGGTGTCATTCTAAGGGGATCCAGTATTTGTCTGCCTGGGATGACATGATTGACAGTCCATGATGCTTTGCCAGAGATGGCCTGCACCTGTCACCCTTAGGATTCCGGATACTGGATAAGACTCTTGCAACCCCTATAGTGTCTTTTTTAGGCAAGGTTCAAATGACAAATTCACCACCGTAACAGGTACAAGCAAGAAAAATCTGAGGGTAATGCTACTCAATGCTAGAAGTCTAAACCTCAAAATGCACTCACTCGAGGCACTCCTTGAAATGGAGAACATTGATATCTGTGCAGTGACAGAGACCTGGTTCAAAGCTCCAGAGAGCACCCCTGCATTACCAGGCTTCAATTCATACCACACCTTTTGGCCACCTAACCCAGAAAGAAGCACTAAAGGCGGAGGCGTGTCCATATTCATTAAGGATATCCACACCTCCAGGCTAGTTGCACAGCATAATGCATCCGAGATTATCCAAGTGCAACTAACTCTGGGAAAGACCGCAATCCAAATTGTAGCTTGCTACAGAGCCCCCACCATGCCCCAGGATTCACACTCCTCATTTCTTGATACACTGGAAAATATTAGGGTACAACCCAACACCCTAATAATGGGCGATTTCAACTACCCCACCATTAACTGGGAAAACTACTCATGTACCAACTCTTTTGCTCAACGTTTTAGAATTCATATATTCCAATGCCTTGGATCAACTTATTCACACCTCAACCAGGGGCAGCAATATCCTAGACCTGGTCATTACCAACATGGGAAACCGGTGTTCCATACCAGAGGTCAATTCCTCATTGGTCAGATCCGACCACAAGCTAATCAGCCTAGACATCCACATCCCACCCCCAGCCCCAATTAGGGAAACCATCGTAAAAAACTTCTCAAAAGCCAACTTCACACTTCTTAAGACAGAAGTGGCAAACTTCATGACACCCATGCAGATGGACAATAGAGGTATGACTGCCGAATCCTACACAAATGCACTTTATAAGCACTTACACGAGTGTATGGATCATGCTATCCCTAATAGAACCAAGATGTTATCCTCCAAAAAAGGGAAGCCAATCTGGTGGACCTCTGTCATAAACAAACTCTACAACAGGAGAAAGAAACTGTTGCAAAAAAGAGTAAAATCCCATCACTGGAGGAATTCCCTGGTCAACCTCAGTAAGAAGCTGAGATCCCTCATAAAATCCTCCAAAGCTAGTTACGAAAACAAAATTGCCACTGACTCTAAAGACAACCACAAAGCATTCTATAGCTATGTCAAGAATCTAAATGGGAACACTCAGATCTGCTCTGAGTTACAGCATAATGGCACTAAATATACAGAAACAACTGATATTGCCAACATCCTAGCAGATAGGTTCAGTGCTAACGTTACCCCCCCTGTCACCCCCTAAAGGGCCCATCTCTATACCTGAAGAATGCAAAGTTCCTATAATCATGGCTGCACAGGTAAAAAAACACACTCTCCAAAGCCAAGAACACAGCATCCATGGGACCTGACAATATCCCAGGCTGTGTTCTACATGAACTACAGAATGAACTGACACCCTACCTAAGTACCATGTTCAATCATAGCCTCACCTCAGGCTTTGTACTCACTGAATGGCACACCATGACAGTTATCCCACTCCACAAAGGGGGAGCCACGACGGACCCCGGGAACTACCGCCCCATTAGCTTGATGAGCCTGGTCTGCAAGGCCATGGAACGTATCATCATGGAACTCATAAACAAAGACATTGGTAATCTCCAAACTCTGGACCCTACTCAGTTTGGATTTGTAAAAGGCAGATCATGTCTCCTAAACCTGATTGACTTCTTTGAAGCAGTCACCAAAGCCATAGATGAGGGTAAAATGGTTCACACAGCTTATCTAGATCTCGCCAAGGCTTTCGACACCATGCCCCACTCTGGAATTATAGATAAGCTCACTAAACTAGGTATAAATCCCTATGTCACAAGATGGGTTGCCAACTGGCTCATGGATAGAACCCACACTGTGAAAGTAGCGGATTCCAAATCCGACATCAGACCAGTGACAAGTGGAGTACAACAGGGTTCAGTCCTGGGTCCTCTCCTGTTTGGTATCTACTTCTCTGAAGTGCAGGCCAACACAGAAGGTCTTTATTAACAAAGTTTGCAGATTACTGCAAACTAGGAGCCATAATCGAAACTCCTAACAATGTGGACAAACTACAAAAGGGCCTCAATGAGACAGATACCTGGTGTCAAAGCCATGGCCTGAAGCTCAATGCCAAAAAGTGTATTGTCATCCCCTTTGGTAAAAACTCTGTACCCATGAACTACCACATAGCTGGTAGTCTACTTAATGCCGAAAATGTGATGAGACCTTGGGACACAGGTGGACAGTAGTCTCTCCTTTGATAATCACATCGCCACAGTGGTCAGGAAATCCTATGTGGCTCATCTCATCACAAAAGGCTTCTCATCCAGAAAAAAAGAGGTCATTGTTCCCCTCTACTCATCACTCATTAGACCCATTATAGAGTACAACACCCTTTTGGTATGTACCTCACAAGACGTTTACAACAACTGAAAAGACCACAGAAATACCTCACAAAGAGGATTACTGGCCTCAAACATATGCCCTATGCAGACCGTCTTAAAAAACTACAGCTTTACTCCATCGCATATCACCTACTCAGGGGTGATCTCTGCCTAACATACAAAACTATGTCAAACCCAGAGCTGTTGGACATGCTCCACTTAAAGAAATCCCAATCCCTCCGAGCTACACGCTCTAGGGACCTTAACCTTGTCACCACAATAAACAGAACATGCTGGAGGGATAGATTCCTGTCCCAGAGATTTCCTATACTCTGGAACAGACTACCTATCTATGTCAAACAGAGCTCCTCATTAGCACTCTTCAAGAAAAATCTTGATGATTGGATGGGAAATGGGAACTTCACCCCGGGGATCACTTCTGTGGCTCTGCTCAACAGGGGCACAGGAAAATAATTTTCTTTGGTGGCAAAAGCCAGGGTACATTTTTTGGCTAGGCTTGTATGGGCCCTAGGGCCGATAGCCTAGTACCTACCTATGAACCTATGACCCTATTAAAAGGGAAAGGGGGGGAGGGGAAGAACTCTCTAACTTAAACAAGTTCTAAGGGAAAAGAGAATAACACTAAAACTAAAACAAGCTAATTAACTATAATGTCGAAAGACTAAACTATCAGAAAATAACCCCTAAATCGCTAGAAAAAGTATTAAACTAACTTACAAGAGCCTGAGCCAGTAAGAACAAACCTGCTAAGGCACATTCTATAGAGTATCCATGGTGTCTCATTGTTACTCCCTTGACCCATGTTATGTGTAAGTGTTGTCAAGGCACATTATATAGAGTATCCATGGTGTGTCATGGTTCTTACTTTGGCCCACGTTATGTGTAAGTGCTGTTAAGGCACATTATGCAGAGTATCCATGGTGTATTGTGGTTCGTACATTGGCCCATGTTATGTTTCAGTGCTGTTAAGGCACATTATGTAGAGTATCCATGGTGTCTCGTGATTCCCACCTTAGCCCATGTTAGGTATAAGTGTTGATAAGGCACAATATATAAAGTATCCATGATGTGTCAGGGTTCTTACCTTGGCCCACGTTATGTGTAAGTGCTGTTAAGACACATTTTGTAGAGTATCCATGGTGTCTTGTGGTTCCTACCTTGACCCATGTATTGTGTAAGTGCTGTTAAGGCACACTATATTGAGTATCCATGGTGTCTCGTGGTCCCTACCTTGGCACATGTTTTGTGAAAGTGCTGTAAAGGCAACCTGTATAGAGGATCCACGGTGTCTCGTGGTTCCTACCTTGGCCCATGTTATGTGTAAGTGTTATTAAGGCACATTATATAGAGTATCCATGGTGTCTCGTTGTTCCACCCTTGACCCATGTTATGTATAAGTGTTGGTAAGGCACACTATACAGAGTATCCATGGTGTGTCGTGGTTCCCACCTTGACCCATGTTATGTGTAATTGTTGTTAAGACACACAATAAAGAGAATCCACGGTGTCTTGTTGTTCATAGCTTGGCCATGTTATGTGTAAGTGTTGTTAAAGCACACAATAAATAGCAGCCATGGTGTCTCGTGATTCCTTCGTTGGCCCATGTTATGTGTAAGTCTTGTTAAGGCAAACAATATAGAGTATCCGTAGTGTCTCATGATTCCTACCTTGACCCATCTTATGTGTAATTGCTGTTAAGGGACATTTTATAGAGTATCCATGGTGTCTCGTGGTTCCCACCTTGACCCCTGTTATGTGTAACTGCTGTTAAGCACATTATGTAGAGTATCCATGGTGTCTCGTGGTTTCCACCCTGACCCATGTTATGCATAAGTGCTGTTAAGGCACAATTATATATAGTATCCATGGTGTCTCATGGTTCCTACATTGGCCCACATTACGTGTAAAGTGCTGCAAAGGCACACTATATAGAGTATTCATGGTGTCTTATGGTTCCTACCTTGGCCCCTGTTATGTGTAAGTTTTGTTAAGCCACATTATATAAAGTATCCATGGTGTGTCATGGTTCCTACCTTGTCCCATGTATGTGTGTGTATGTGCTGTTAAGGCACATTATATGAAGTATGCATGGTGTGTCATGGTGCCTACCTTGGTCCATGTTATGTGTAAGTGCTGCTAAGGCAAAGTATGTACAGTATCCATGGTGTCTCGTGGTTTCTACCTTAACCCATGCATTGTGTAAGTGCAGTTAAGCCACACTATATTGAGTATCCATGGTGTCTCGTGGTTCTGTCCTTGGCCCATGTTAGGTGTAAGTGTTGTTAAGGCACATTATATAAAGTATCCATGATGTCTCATTGTTGCTCGCTTGACCCATGTTATGGGTAAGTGTTGTTAAGGCACATTATATACAGTGTCCATGGTGTGTCATGGTTCCTACCTTGGCCCACATTATGTGTAAGTGCTGTTAAGGCACATTATGTAGAGTATCCATGGTGTCCCTTGGTACCTACTTTGACCCAAGTAGTGCTGTTAAGGCACACTATACTGAGTATCCACACTGTCTCGTGGTCCCTACCTTGGTCCATGTTATGTGTAAGTGCTGTAAAGGCAACCTATATAGAGTGTCTGTGGTGTCTCATGGTTCCTACATTGGCCCATGTTATGTGTAAGTGCTGAAGAGGCACACTATATAGAGTGTCCATGGTGTCTCGTGGTTCCTACCTTGGCCCATGTTAGGTGTAAATGTTGTTAAGGCACATTGTATAAAGTATCCATGGTGTGTCTTGGTTCCTACCTTGGCCCATGTTATGTGTAAGTGCTGTTAAGGCACATTATGTAGAGGATCTATGTTGTCTCGTGGTTTCTACCTTGACCCATGTATTGTGTAAGTGCTGTTAAGGCACACTATATTGAGTATCCATGGTGTCTCGTGGTCTCTACCTTGCCCCAAGTTATGTGTAAGTGCTGTAAAGGCAGCTTAAAAGGAGGATACGTGGAGTCTTGTGGTTCCTACCTTGGCCCATGTTATGTGTAAGTGTTATTAAGACACATTGTATAGAGTATCCATGGTGTCTCGTTGTTCCTTCCTTGACTCATATTTAGTGTAAGTGTTGTTAAGGCACATTATATAGAGCATCCATGGTGTCTCATGGTTCCCACCTTGACCCATGTTATGTGTAAGAGCTGCTAAGGCACATTCTATAGTGTATCCATGGTGTCTCATTGTTCCTCCCTTGACCCATGTTATGTGTAAGTGTTGTCAAGGCACATTATATACAGTATCCATGGTGTGTCATGGTTCTTACTTTGGCCCACGTTATGTGTAAGTGCTGTTAAGGTGCATTATGTAGAGTATCCATGGTGTCTCATGGTATGTACATTGGCCCATGTTATGTTTAAGTGCTGTTAAGGCACATTATGTAGAGTATCCATGGTGTCTCGTGATTCCTACCTTGGCCCATGTTAGGTATAAGTGTTGATAAGGCACAATATATAAAGTATCCATGGTGTGTCATGGTTCTTACCTTGGCCCACGTTATGGGTAAATGCTGTTAAGACACATTATGTAGAGTATCCATGGTGTCTTGTGGTTCTTACCTTGACCCATGTATTGTGTAAGTGCTGTTAAGGTACACTATATTGAGTATCCATGGTGTCTCGTGGTCCCTACCTTGGCCCATGTTTTGTGAAAGTGCTGTAAATGCAACCTGTATAGAGGATCCATGGTGTCTCATGGTTCCTAGCTTGGCCCATGTTATGTGTAAGTGTTATTAAGGCACATTATATAGAGTATCCATGGTGTCTCGTTGTTCCACCCTTGACCCATGTTATGTGTAAGTGCTGTTAAGGCACATTATATGGAGTACCCGTGGTGTCTCGTGGTTCCCACCTTGGCCCATGTTATGTGTAAGTGCTGTTAAGGCACATTATATAGAGTATCCATGGTGTCTCGTGGTTCCCACCTTGACCCCTGTTATGTGTAACTGCTGTTAAGCACATTATGTAGAGTATCCATGGTGTCTCGTGGTTTCTACCCTGACCCATGTTATGTGTAAGTGCTGTTAAGGCACATTATATAAAGTATCCATGGTGTCTCATGGTTCCTACATTGGCCCACGTTACGTGTAAAGTGCTATAAAGGCACACTATATAGAGTATCCATGGTGTCTCATGGTTCCTACCTTGGCCCCTGTTACGTGTACGTTTTGTTAAGCCACATTATATAAAGTATCCATGGTGTGTCATGGTTCCTACCTTGTCCCATGTATGTGTGTGTATGTGCTGTTAAGGCACATTATATGAAGTATCCATGGTGTGTCATGGTGCCTACCTTAGCCTATGTTATGTGTAAGTGCTGCTAAGGCAAAGTATGTACAGTATCCATGGTGTCTCTTGGTTCCTACCTTAACCCATGCATTGTGTAAGTGCAGTTAAGGCACACTATATTGAGTATCCATGGTGTCTCGTGGTTCTTTCCTTGGCCCATGTCAGGTGTAAGTGTTGTTAAGGCACATTATATAAAGTATCCATGATGTCTCATTGTTGCTCGCTTGACCCATGTTATGGGTAAGTGTTGTTAAGGCACATTATATACAGTGTCCATGGTGTGTCATCGTTCCTACCTTGGCCCACATTATGTGTAAGTACTGTTAAGGCACATTATGTAGAGTATCCATGGTGTCCCTTGGTACCTACTTTGACCCATGTATTGTGTAAGTGCTGTTAAGGCACACTATACTGAGTATCCACGCTGTCTTGTGGTCCCTACCTTGGTCCATGTTATGTGTAAGTGCTGTAAAGGCAACCTATATGGAGTGTCTGTGGTGTCTCATGGTTCCTGCATTGGCCCATGTTATGTGTAAGTGCTGAAGAGGCACACTATATAGAGTGTCCATAGTGTCTCGTGTTTCCTATCTTGGCCCATGTTAGGTGTAAATGTTGTTAAGGCACATTATGTAAAGTATCCATTGTGTGTCTTGGTTCCTACCTTGGCCCATGTTATGTGTAAGTGCTGTTAAGGCACATTATGTAGAGAATCCATGTTGTCTCGTGGTTTCTACCTTGACCCATGTATTGTGTAAGTGCTGTTAAGGCACACTATATTGAGTATCCATGGTGTCTCGTGGTCTCTACCTTGCCCCAAGTTATGTGTAAGTGCTGTAAAGGCAGCTTAAAAGGAGGATACATGGAGTCTTGTGGTTCCTACCTTGGCCCATGTTATGTGTAAGTGTTATTAAGACACATTATATAGAGTATCCATGGTGTCTCGTTGTTCCTTCCTTGACTCATATTTAGTGTAAGTGTTGTTAAGGCACATTATATAGAGCATCCATGGTGTCTTGTGGTTCCCACCTTGACCCATGTTATGTGTAAGAGCTGCTAAGGCACATTCTATAGTGTATCCATGGTGTCTCATTGTTCCTCCCTTGACCCATGTTATGTGTAAGTGTTGTCAAGGCACATTATATACAGTATCCATGGTGTGTCATGGTTCTTACTTTGGCCCACGTTATGTGTAAGTGCTGTTAAGGCGCATTATGTAGAGTATCCATGGTGTCTCGTGGTTCGTACATTGGCCCATGTTATGTTTTAGTGCTGTTAAGGCACATTATGTAGAGTATCCATGGTGTCTCGTGATTCCTACCTTGGCCCATGTTAGGTATAAGTGTTGATAAGGCACAATATATAAAGTATCCATGGTGTGTCATGGTTCTTACCTTGGCCCACGTTATGGGTAAATGCTGTTAAGACACATTATGTAGGGTATCCATGGTGTCTTGTGGTTCTTACCTTGACCCATGTATTGTGTAAGTGCTGTTAAGGCACACTATATTGAGTATCCATGGTGTCTCGTGGTCCCTACCTTGGCCCATGTTTTGTGAAAGTGCTGTAAAGGCAACCTGTATAGAGGATACATGGTGTCTTATGGTTCTTACCTTGGCCCATGTTATGTGTAAGTGTTATTAAGGCACATTATATAGAGTATCCATGGTGTCTCATTGTTCCACCCTTGACCCATGTTATGTGTAAGTGCTGTTAAGGCACATTATATAGAGTATCCATGGTGTCTCATGGTTCCCACCTTGACCCCTGTTATGTGTAACTGCTGTTAAGAACATTATGTAGAGTATCCATGGTGTTTCGTGCTTTCTACCTTGACCCACTTATTGTGTCAGTACTGTTAAGTCACAATTTATTGAGTATGATTGGTGTCTCGTGGTTCCTACCTTCTCCCATGTTATGCGTAAGTGTTATTATAACACACTATATTGAATATTCATGGTGTCTTGTGGACCCTACCTTGGCTCATGTTAATTGTAAGTGCTGTAAAGGCAACCTATATAGAGGATCCATGGTGTCTCGTGTTTCCCACCTTGGCCCATGTTATGTGTAAGTGCTTCTGAGGTACACTGTATAGAGTATCCATGGTGTCCCGTGCTTCCCACCTTGATCCAGCTTATGTGTAAGTGCTGTTAAGGCACATTATATAGAGTATCCATGGTGTTTCGTAGTTCTCATCTTGACCCATGTTATGTGTAACTGCTGTTAAGCACGTTATGTAGAGTATTCATGGTGTCTCGTAGTTTTCACCTTGACCCCTGTTATGTGTAACTGCTGTTAAGCATGTTATGTAGAGTATCCATGGTGTCTCATGGTTTCCATCTTGACCCATGTTATGTATAAGTGCTCCTAAGGCACACTATATAAAGTATCCATGGTGTCTCGTGGTAACTACATTGGCCCATGTTATGTGCAAGTCCTGTAAAGGCACACTATATAGAGTATCCATGGTGTCTCGTGGTTCCTACCTTGGCCCCTGTTAGGTGTAAGTGTTGTTAAGCCACATTATATAAAGTATCCATGGTGTGTCATGATTCCAACCTTGGCCCATGTTGTGTGTAAGTGCTGTTAGGGCAACATTATATGAAGTATCCATGGTGTGTCATGGTTCCTACCTTGGCCCATGTTATGTGTAAGTGCTGCTAAGGCACATTATGTAGACTATCCATGGTGTCCCGTGGTTCCTACCTTAACCCATGCATTGTGTAAAAGATGTTAAGGCACACTATATTGAGTATCACCAGTGTCTCGTGGTTCCTACCTTGGCCCATGTTAGATGTGTTAAGGCACATTATATGAAGTATCCATGATGTCTCATTGTTGCTCCGTTGACCCATGTTATGTGTAAATGTTGCTAAGGCACATTATATAAAGTGTTCATGATGTGTCATTGTTCCTACCTTGGCCTGCGTTATGTGTAAGTGCTGTTAAGGCACATTATGTAGAGTATATATGGTGTCTCGTGGTTCCTACCTTGACCCATGTATTGTGTAAGTCCTGTTAAGGCACACTATACTGAGTTTCCACACTGTCTCCTGGTCACCACCTTGGCCCATGTTATGTGTAAGTGCTGTAAAGGCAACTTATATAGAGGATCCATGGTGTCTCGTGGTTCCTACCTTTGCCCATGTTATGTGTAAGTGTTATTAAGGCACATTATTTAGAGTATCCATGGTGTCTTGTTGCTCCTCCTATGACCCATATTTAGTGTAAGTGTTGTTAAGGCACATTATATAGAGCATCGATGGCGTCTCATGGTTCACACCTTTACCCATGTTTTGTGTAAGAGCTGCTATGGCACATTATTTAGAGTATCCATGGTGTCTCGTGGTTTCTAAATTGGCCCATGTTATGTGTAAGTGCTGCTGAGGCACACTATATAGAGTATCCATGGTGTCTCACTGTTCCTCCCTTGCCCCATGTTATGTGTAAGTGTTGTTAAGGCACATTATATAGAGTATCCATGGTGTGTAATGGTTCTTACCTTGGCCCACGTTATGTGTAAGTGCTGTTAGGGCACATTATGTAGAGTATCCATGGTGTCTTGTGGTGCCTACCTTGACCAATGTATTGTGTAAGTGCTGTTAAGGAACACTATATAGAGTATCCATGGTGTCCCATGGTTCCTACTTTGACCCATGTATTGTGTAAGTGCTGTTAAGGCACAATATACTGAGTATCCACGGTGTCTCATAGTCCACACCCTGGCCCATGTTATGTGTAAGTACTATTAAGGCACACTATATAGAGTGTCTGTGGTGTCTCTTGGTTCCTACATTGGCCCATGTTATGTGTAAGTGCTGTAAAGGCATGCTATATACAGTATCCATGGTGTCTCATGATTCCTACCTTGGCCCATGTTAGGATTAAGTGTTGTTAAGGCACAATATATAAAGTATCCATGGTTTGTCATGGCTCCTACCTTGGCCCATGTTATATGTAAATGCTGTTAAGGCACATTATGTAGAGTATACATGGTGTCTCGGGGTTCCTACCTTGACCCATGTATTGTGTAAGTGCTGTTAAGGCACACTATATTCAGTATCCATAGTGTCTCGTGGTCCCTACCTTGGCCCATGTTATGTGGAAGTGCTTGGCCCATGTTATGTGGAAGTGCTTTAAGGGTAACCTATATAGAGGATCCATGGTGTCTCGTGGTTACTACCTTGGCCCATGTTATGTGTAAGTGTTATTAAGGCACATTATATAGAGAATCCATGCTCTCTCATTGTTCCTCCCTTGACCCATGTTATGTTTAAGTGCTGTTAAGGCACATTATATTGAGCATCAATGGTGTCTTGTGGTTCCCACCTTGACCAATGTTATGTGTAAGTGCTGCTGAGGTACACTATATAGAGTATCCAATGTGTCCCGTGGTTCCCACCTTAATCCATGTTATGTATTAGTCCTGTTAAGGCACATTATATGGAGCATCCATGGCATCTCGTGGAACCTACCTTGGCCCATGTTATGTGTAAGTGCTGCTGAGGCACACTATATAGAGTATCCATGGTGTCCCATGGTTCCCACCTTGATCCATGTTATCTATAAGTGCCGTTAAGGCAGATTATATGGAGTATCTATGGTGTCTCGTGGTTCCCACCTTGGCCCATGCTGTGTATAAGTGCTGATGAGGCACACTATATAGAGTATCCATGGTGTCCCATGGTTCCCACCTTGATCCATGTTATGTATAAGCGCTGTTAAGGCAGATTATATGGAGTATCTATGGTGTCTCGTGGTTCCCACCTTGGCCCATGCTGTGTATAAGTGCTGTTAAGGCACACTATATACAGTATCAATGGTGTCTCGTGGTTCCCACCTTGACCCATGTTATGTGTAATTGTTGTTAAGGCACACAATAAAGAGCATCCATGGTGTCTCGTGGTTCATACCTTGGCCCATGTTATGTGTACGTACGATTAGGCACATTACATAGAGTATCCATGGTGTCTCGAGGTTTCTACCTTGACCCAATTTATGTGTAAGTGCTGTTAAGGCACATTATAAAGAGTATCCATGGTGTCTCGTGGTTCCCAGCTTGGCCCATGTTATGTGTAAGTATTGTTAAGGCACACTATATAGAGTATCCATGGTGTCTCGTTGTTCCCACCTTGACCCATGTTATGTATAAGTGCTGTTAAGGCACACTATATAGAGTATCCACCTTGTCTCATGTTTCCCAATTTGACAGATGTATTGTGTAAGTACTGTTAAGGCACACTATATTGAGTATCTACGGTGTCTCGTGAACCTTACCTTGGCCCATGTTATGTGTAAGTGCTGTAAAGGCAACCTATATAGAGTATCCATGGTGTTTTGCGGTTCCCATCTGGATCTATCTTATGTGTAAATGCTGTTAAGGCACATTATATAGTGTATCCATGGTGTCTTGTGGTTCCCAGCTTGACCTCTGTTATGTGTAACTGCTGTTAAGCACATTATGTAGAATATCCATGGTGTTTCGTGTTTTCCATCTTGACCCATGTTATGTGCAAGTGTTGTTAAAGCACACTATATAAAGTATTCATGGTGTGTTGTGGTTCCTACATTGGCCCATGTTACATGTAAGTGCTGTAAAGGCACACTATATAGAGCATACATGATGTCTCGTGGTTTCTACCTTGGCCCTTGATAGGTGTAAGTGTTGTTAAGCCACATTATATAAAGTATCCATGGTGTGTCGTGGTTCCTACCTTAACCCATGCATTGTGTAAGTGCTGCTGAGGAACACTATATCGAGTATCCATGGTGTCTCGTGGTTCCTACCTTGGCCCATGTTAGGTGTAATTGTTGTTAAGGCACATTATATAAGGTATCCTTGGTGTCTCATTGTTACTCCCTTGACCCATGTTATGTGTAAGTGTTGTTAAGGCACATTATATACAGTGTTCATGGTGTGTCATGGTTACTATGTGTAAGTGTTGTTAAAGCACAGTATATAGAGTATCCATGGTTTCTTGTGGTTCCCACTTTGGCCCATGTTATGCATAAGTGCTGTAAAGGCACACTACATAGAGTGTCCGTGATGTCCCGTGGTTCCAACCTTGGTCCATGTTATGTGTAAGTGCTGTTAAGGCACATTTTATAGAGTATCCATGGGGTCTCATGTTTCCCACATTGACCCATGTTATGTGTAACTGCTGTTAAACACAGAGTATCCATGGTGTCTGGTGGTTTCCACCTTGACCCATCTTATATGTAAGTTATCTTAAAGCACTCTATATAAAGTATCCATAGTGTCTCTTGGTTCCTACATTGGCCCATGTTATGTGTAAGTGATGTAAGGGCACACTATATGGAGTATCCACGGTGTCTTGTGGTGCCTACCTTGACCCATGTTAGGTGTAAGTGTTGTTAAGGCACATTATATAAAGTATCAATGGTGTGTCATGGTTCCGACCTTGGCCCATGTTATGTGTAAGTGCTGTTAAGGCACATTATATAAAATATCCATGGTGTGTCATGGTTCATACCTTGACCCCATGTATTGTGTAAGTGCTGTTAAGGCACACTATACTGAGTATCCACATTGTCTCGTGGTCCCTACCTTGGCCCATGTTATGTGTAAGTGCTGAAAAAGGCAACCTATATAGAGGATCCATGGTGTTTCATGGTTCCTACATTGGCCCACATTATGTGTAAGTGCTGTTAAGGCACACTATATAAAGTATCCATGGTGTCTCATGGTTTCTACCTTGGCCCATGTTAGGATTAAGTGTTGTTAAGGCACAATATATAAAGTATCCATGGTTTGCCATGGCTCCTACCTTGGCCCATGTTATATGTAAGTGCTGTTAAAGCACATTGTGTAGATTATCCATGGTGTCCCATGGTTCCTACTTTGACCCATGTATTGTGTAAGTGCTGTTAAGGTACAGTATACTGAGTATCCACTGTGTCTCATGGTCCCTACCTTGACCAATGTTACCTGTAAGTGCTATTAAGGCACACTATATAGAGTGTCCGTGGTGTCTCGTGGTTACTACCTTGACACATGTATTGTGTAAGTGCTGTAAAGGCAACGTAGAAAGAGGATCCATGGAGTCTCGTGGTTCCTACCTTGGCCCATGTTGTGTAAGATTTATTAAGACATAATGTATAGAGTATCTGTGGTGTCTCGTTGTTCCTCCCTTGACTCATATTTAGTGTAAGTGTTGTTAAGGCACATTATATAGAGCATCCATGGTGTGTCATGGTTCCTACCATGGCCCATGTTATGTATAAGTGCTGTTAAGGCACATTATGTAGAGGATCCATGGTGTCTTGTGGTTTCTACCTTGACCCAAGTATTGTGTAAGTGCTGTTAAGGCACACAATATTGAGTATCCATGGTGTCTCGTGGTCTCTACCTTGCCCCATGTATGTGTAAGTGCTGTAAAGACAATTTAAAAAGAGGATCCATGGAGTCTCGTGGTTCCTATCTTGGCCCATGTTATGTGTAAGTGTTATTAAGACACATTGTATAGATTATCCATGTTGTCTCATTGTTCCTCCCTTGACTCATATTTAGTGTAAGTGTTGTTAAGGCACATTATATAGAGCATCCATGGTGTCTCATGGTTCCACCCTTGGCCCATGTTATATGTAAGTGTTGTTAAGCCACACTATATAAAGTATCCATGGTGTCTCATGGTTTCTACATTGGCCCATGTTATGTGTAACTGCTGTAAAAGCACACTATATAGAGTATCCATGGTGTCTCATTGTTTCTCTCTTGACTCATATTTAGTGTAAGTGTTGTTAAGGTACATTATATAGAGCATCCATGGTGTGTCATGGTTCCTACCTTGGCCCATGTTATGTGTAAGTTCTGTTAAGACACATTATGTAGAGTATCCATGGTGTCTCATGATTCCTAGCTTGACTCATATTTAGTGTACGTGTTGTTAAGGCACATTATGTAGAGGATCCATGGTGTCTTGTAATTTCTACCTTGACCCATGTATTGTGTAAGTGCTGTTAAGGCACATTATATAGAGTAACCATGGTGTCACATAGTTCCCACCTTGACTCATATTTAGTGTAATTGTTACATGGTGTCTTGAAATTCCCACCTTGACCCCTGTTATGTGTAACTGCTGTTAAGCAAATTATGTAGAGTATCCATGGTGTCTCAGTTTCCATCTTGACCCATGTTATGTGTAAGTGCTGCTAAGGCACACTATATAAAGTATCCATGGTGTCTCTTGGTAACTATATTGACCCATGTTATGTGTAAGTGCTGCTAAGGCACACTATATAAAGTATCCATGGTGTCTCTTGGTAACTATATTGACCCATGTTATGTGTAAGTGCTGCTAAGGCACACTATATAAAGTATCCATGGTGTCTCTTGGTAACTACATTGACCCATGTTAGGATTAAGTGTTAAGGCACAATATATAAAGCATCCATGGTTTGTCATGGCTCCTACCTTGGCCCATGTTATATGTAAGTGCTGTTAAGGCACATTATGTAGAGTATACATGGTGTCTCGGGGTTCCTACCTTGACCCATGTATTGTGTAAGTTCTGTTAAGGTGCACTATATTCAGTATCCATGGTGTCTCATGGTCCCTACCTTGGCCCATGTTATGTGTAAGTGCTTTAAGGGCAAACTATATAGAGGATCCATAGTGTCTCATGGTTCCTACCTTGGCCCATGCTATGTGTAAGTGCTGCTGAGGTACACTATATAGAGTATCCATGGTGTCCCTTGGTTCCCACCTTGATCCATGTTATGTATAAGTGCTGTTAAGGCACATTATATGGAGTATCTATGGTGTCTCGTGGTTCCCACCTTGGCTCATGTTATGCGTAAGTGCTGTTAAGGCACACTATATAGAGTATACATGGTGTCTCGTGGTTCCCACCTTGGCCCATGCTGTGTATAAGTGCTGTTAAGGCACACTATATAGAGTATCAATTGTGTCTCATTGTTTCCACATTGACCCATGTTATGTGTAATTGTTGTTAAGGCTCACAATAAAGAGCATCCATGGTGTCTCGTGGTTTGTACCTAGGCCCATGTTATGTGTAAGTGCGGTTAAGGCACAATATATAGAGTATCCATGGTGTCTCGAGGTTTCTATCTTGGCCCATGTTATGTGTAAGTCCTGTTAGGGCACACTATATAGAGTATCCATGGTGTCTTGTGATTTCTACCTTGACGCATCTTATGTGTAAGTGCTGTTAAGGCACATTATAAAGAGTATCCATGGTGTTTCATGGTTCCCACCTTGACCCTTGTTATGTGTAACTGCTGTTAAGCACATTATGTAGAGTATCTATGGTGTCTCCTGGTTTCCACCTTGACCAATGTTATGTATAAGTGCTGTTAAGGCACACTATATTGAGCATGCACGGTGTCTCATGGTTCCTACCTTGTCCCATGTTATGCGTAAGTGTTATTAAGGCACACTATATTGAGTATCCACGGTGTCTCATGGGCCTTACCTTGGCCCATGTTATGGGTAAGTGCTGTAAAGGCAACCTATATAGAGTATCCATGGTGTCCTGCGGTTCCCACCTGTATCCATCTTATGTGTAAGTGCTGTTAAGGCATATTATATAGAGTATCCATGGTCTCTCGTGGTTCCCAGCTTGATCCCTGTTATGTGTAACTGCTGTTAAGCACATTATGTAGAGTATCCATGGTGTTTCGTGTTTTCCATCTTGACCCATGTTATGTGCAAGTGTTGTTAAAGCACACTATATAAAGTATTCATGGTGTGTTGTGATTCCTACATTGGCCCATGTTACATGTAAGTGGTGTAAAGGCACACTATATAGAGCATACATGGTGTCTCATGGTTTCTACCTTGGCCCTTGATAGGTGTAAGTGTTGTTAAGCCACATTATATAAAGTATCCATGGTGTGTCATGGTTCCTACCTTGGCCCATGTTGTGTGTAATGCTGTTAACACACATTATATAAAGTATCCATGTCTAGTCATGGTTCCTACCTTGGCCCATTTTATATGTAAGTGCAGCTAAGGCACATTATGTAGAGCATCCATGGTGTCTTGTGGTTCCTACCTTGGCCCATGTTGTGTGTAAGTGCTGTTAACGCACATTATATAAAGTATCCATGTTGAGTCATGGTTCCTACATTGGCCCATTTTATATGTAAGTGCAGCTAAGGCACATTATGTAGAGTATCCATGGTGTCTCGTGGTTCCTACCTTAACCCATGCATTGTGTAAGTGCTGTTAAGGCACACTATATCTAGGTATCCACGCTGTCTCATGGTTCCAACCTTGGCCCATATTAGGTGTAAGTGTTGTTAAGGCACATTATATAAAGTATCCTTGGTGTCTCATTGTTGCTCCCTTGACCCATGTTATGTGTAAGTGTTGTTAAGGCACATTATATACAGTGTTCATGGTGTGACATGGTTACTACCTTGGCCCAAGTTATGTGTAAGTGCTGTTAAGTCACATTATGTAGAGTATCCATGTTGTGTCGTGATTCCTACCTTGGCCCATGTTATGTGTAAGTGCTGTTAAGCACATAGAGTATCCATGGTGCCTGGTGGTTTCCACCTTGACCCATGTTATATGTAAGTTATGTTAAAGCACATTATATAAAGTATCCATAGTGTCTCGTGGTTCCTACATTTGCCTATGTTATGTGTAAGTGATGTAAGGGCACACCATATGGAGTATCCATGGTGTCTTGTGGTTCTTACCTTGGCCCATGTTAGGTGTAAATGTTGTTAAGACACATTATATAAAGTATCAGTGGTGTGTCATTGTTCCTACCTTGGCCAATGTTATGTGTAAGTGCTGTTAAGGCACATTATATAAAGTATCCGTGGTGTGTCATGGTTCATACCTTGGCCCATGTTATGTGTAAGTGCGGTTAAGGCACAATATATAGAGTATCCATGGTGTTTCGAGGTTTCTATCTTGGCCCATGTTATGTGTAAGTCCTGTTAGGGCACACTATGAGTATCCATGGTGTCTTGTGATTTCTACCTTGACGCATCTTATGTGTAAGTGCTGTTAAGGCACATTATAAAGAGTATCCATGGTGTCTCATGGTTCCCACCTTGACCCTTGTTATGTGTAACTGCTGTTAAGCACATTATGTAGAGTATCTATGGTGTCTCCTGGTTTCCACCTTGACCAATGTTATGTATAAGTGCTGTTAAGGCACACTATATTGAGCATGCACGGTGTCTCATGGTTCCTACCTTGTCCCATGGTATGCGTAAGTGTTATTAAGGCACACTATATTGAGTATCCATGGTGTCTCATGGTTCCTACCTTGGCCCATGTTATGTGTAAGTGCTGTAAAGGCAACCTATATAGAGTATCCATGGTGTCCTGTGGTTCCCACCTGTATCCATCTTATGTGTAAGTGCTGTTAAGGCATATTATATAGAGTATCCATGGTGTCTCGTGGTTCCCAGCTTGACCCCTGTTATGTGTAACTGCTGTTAAGCACATTATGTAGAGTATCCATTGTGTCTTGTGGTTTCCACCTTGACCCATGTTATGTGTAAGTGCTGTTAATGCACACTATATAAAGTATCCATGGTGTGTCATGGTTCCTACATTGGCCCATGTTACGTGTAAGTGCTGTAAAGGCACATTATATATATAGCATACATGGTGTCTCGTGGTTTCTACCTTGGCCCTTGATAGGTGTAAGTGTTGTTAAGCCACATTATATAAAGTATCCATGGTGTGTTATGGTTCCTACCTTGGTCCATGTTGTGTGTAAGTGCTGTTAACGCACATTATATAAAGTGTCCATGTTGAGTCATGGTTCCTACATTGGCCCATTTTATATGTAAGTGCAGCTAAGGCACATTATGTAGAGTATCCATGGTGTCTCGTGGTTCCTACCTTAACCCATGCATTGTGTAAGTGCTATTAAGGCACACTATATCTAGGTATCCACGCTGTCTCATGGTTCCAGCCTTGGCCCATATTAGGTGTAAGTGCTGTTAAGTCACATTATATAGAGTATCCATGGTGTCTCGTGGTTTCAACCTTGGCCAATGTTATGTGTCAGTACTGTTAAGGCACATTATATAGAGTATCTGTGGTGTCTCGTGGTTCCTCCCTTGACCCATGTTATGTGTAATTGTTGTTAAGGCACATTATATAAAGTATCCATGGTGTCTCGTGGTTCCCACCTTGGCCCATGTTATGTGTAAGTGCTGTAGAGGCACACTATAAAGAGTATCCATGGTGTCTTGCTGTTCCCACCATGATCCATGTTATGTGTATATGCTGTTAAGGCACACTATAGAGTATCCATGGTGTCATGTGGTTCCTTCCTTGGCCCATGTTATGTGTAAGTATTGTTAAGGCACATTATATAGAGTTTCCATGGTGTCTCGTGGTTCCAACCTTGGCCCATGTTGTTGTTAAAGCACATTATATGTAGTATCCATGGTGTCTCGCAGTTCCCACTTTGGCCGATGTTATGTGTAAGTGTTGTTAAAGCACATTATATAGAGTATCCGTGGTGTCATGTGCTCCTATCTTGGTCCATGTTATGTGTAAGTGCTGTAAAGGCACATTATATAGAGTAGCCATGGTGTCTAGTGGTTCCTACCTTGGCCCATGTTATGTGTAAGTGTTGGTAAGGCACAGTATATAGAGTATCCATGGTGTCTAGTGGTTCCTACCTTGTCCCATGTTATGTATAAGTGCTGTTAAGGCACACTATATGAAGTATCCATGGTGTCTCGTGGTTCCTACCTTAACCCATGTATTGTGTAAGTGCTGTTAAGGTGCACTATAGAGTATCCATGGTGTCTTGTGTTTCCCTCTTTGGCCCATGTTATATGTATGTGCTATTAAGGCACAATGATATAATTTTATCCCTGATGGCTAATGTTACTTCTAATCTGTCACTATAGTTATCCCTGGTGGTTAGTGGTCCTGCTGACTACATGCTTTACTCCTTAGTCTAGGTGGTTGTGGAACTATGACAGCCACCCCACCCCACCCCCCATCCACACATTAACCGATCTATTCCATTCCCACACATACACAGCCCCTTTCCCAACAATTGCAGTCATGGACATACTAACCCATTGACCCATGGAAACACACACACATGCACACATGCGCACACACACACACACACACACACACACACACACACACACACACACACACACACACACACACACACACACACACACACACACACACACACACACACACACACACACACACACACACACACACACACACACACACACACACACACACACACACACACACACACACACAAGCACATAAACCCACCCACCCATACACATAAACACACCCACCCACATGCACACACACATACACTTACAGACACCCACCCACCCGCACACATGTACATAAACCCACCTACCCACCCATACACATAAACACACCCATATGCACACACACACACACACACACACACACACACACACACACACACACACACACACACACACACACACATACACACAAGTCTAACCTACCCCCTCAGTAAATTCCCTACTACTACCTCCCAGCAAGACACACACTCACACCTGCAGCCTCTTATATACATGTGCTGTCACACCCCTCAACACTACCTGACCAATAAACTCCACAACAGTTACCTCTATTGTGACTGATGCATATGACCTTTTGGCTGTGTTCACACTGATCTAATCGGAGGAAGTCAGAGGAAGGGCTCTGAGCTAACGAATTTGAGATATATAACATTAAGTATCCTGTTTTTTGCTCATTTCTGAGTTATTTATAGCACTTTTGTTTTACTCACTGTGTGTGAGGTATTAAGTAGAATATTCTACAATTGTTAAGCATCTAGTTGGGTTTGTCTGTTCTGATTTCCTGCTAGGAGTGTATCATATAACTTGTTTGCATTTAAAAGCATTCTCTAGAGTCTCCTTGATACTTTATCTGTTTAAACATTTCTGCAGTTTTTTTCTACCTAAGTAGTGTTGGTAGTGTAGCATTGTCCATACTCAGGCTTGTGTTTTGGGCCTAGTTGTTTGTCACTAGAGGCTGTGTGTCTGAGCACATGTCCCAGGTCATCATAGCTTAGCCAAGGCCAGTATAGCATTGCAGTGAGAGTGAATTGTTTGTGGTCATTGGCTGACTGGGGTTGCCTGGACTACGCCTTGGAATAAGCACCTCATTGGTTCTTTCAAGCTTTTTTTTAAGTTGTTTCAGGTTTCAACTTTGTTACTTAAGAAGTTAACTTGTGACTATTTCTGCAATTTCACACTGAGCTAGTCGGAGGAAGGGCACTGAGCTAACTAATCTGTGATATATAACATTAAGTATCCTGTTTTTTGCTTATTTTTGAGTTATTTATAGCACTTTTATTTTACTCACTGTGTGTGAGGTATTAAGTAGAATTTTATGCAATTATTAAGCATCTGGTTGGGTTGTTTGTTCTGATTTTTGTTACCCACCCTCACTCCCTCTTGGTATCCTGTTTTTATACTTGGTGGCTTTGAAGTTGCCCGCCCCTACTGTAAATTTGATCTGGGACCCTCTTCCCAGTCTAGTATCATTACCTCATTCTACCTATTCCAGGGAGAACATTTGAGAAGGCCAACCCAGTTAGCTTCTGCTCCTCCTTTCTCTCTTTCCACTTAAAAAAAAAATTTCTAAGCTTTTTTCCTGCCTTTCCTATAAGTCGTCTATTCCGGATACAGATTTGCTGTGTCCAGTACTTCTGAGGCCCCAAGCCTTTCTGTGTTGGAGGGAAGCCTTCTAGCTTAATTTTGTTTCTAGGAACTAGCCAGTTTTCTAGTTTCAGCACTCAAATCTGTTTCTTTGAACTCAGCACTTGTTCAGAACTCATTGTAAGCACTAAATAAGCTACAAATTACTACAACATTCAACCTTCCTCACTTGTCTAGAGGAAAACTGTTTTTAGTACTTAATAAATAAGCACCTATCCAGGCATGTCTAAGGGTCAGCTCCTGGTGTTTTCTCCTGTCTACCTGATGAATCTGAGCATCTTGGGGCAATGCAGCAATTGCCTCATGTACACAGGCAACCCTCTCCTCCTACCACCCAACACTACAACCTGTGAGAGATGCACTTATATAACCAAACTGGAAGCAAAGCTCTCTTCACCCAAGACTGGACTAGACAGTCAAGAGTAGAAGGTAAACACTTGCACCAAACCACACTCATCAAATAGTCCCTCAAATTCTACACCACCAAAACACACACACAGAAACACAAAACACACACCTACATTTGTGGAAGCTTTCAAAAAAAATCTACCCAAGCAACAGGGACCTCCAAAGCAGAAGCGCAAGCAACCTCCACCCCCCAACACATCCCAAATGACACATAGCCCACAAACTCAGTGTGCCACTCAACCACAGCCCATAAGGCATAACAACGTACCTAGCACTCTAGTCATAGGTGACTCTATAGTCAGGCATACTGATGTTCCACTCACCAGGCTAAACAAGGAGAAAGTCACCGTCAGCTGTCTGTCAGGTGCAGGATCTGCCACATAATTCATGCATTCAGGTCACTCCACAGCAAGTACAAATATGACTCTGTCATTGTCCATGTTGGTGTGAATGACCTGAGATGTACCTCCCTGGACTACATGAAAAGAGACATGGAGGAGCTTTCTTATCTTGTAGCTCAGGCAGGTATGACCCTAGCCCTGAGTATCATCCTACCATCACCCAGAATGATACCACAGTACAAAGACAAAATCATTGACTTCAACAATTGGCTAAGCTTCTGGTGTCATTCATCGACAGACCACGATGCTTTGCCAGAGATGACCTGCACCTGTCACTCTTGGGATTCTGGATACTGGCTAAGGCTCTTGCCACCCCTATAGTGCTTTTTTAGGCAAGGTTCAAATGACAAATTCACCACTGTAACAGGTACAAGCAAGCAAAATCTGAGGGTAATGCTACTCAATGCTAGAAGTCTAAACCTCAAAATGCACTCACTCGATGCACTCCTTAAAATCGAGAACATCGACATCTGTGCAGTGACAGAGACCTGGTTCAAGGCTCCAGACAGCACCCCTGAATTACCAGGCTATAATTCATACCACACCTTTTGGCCACCTAACTTGAACCGGAGCACTAAAGGTGGAGGCGTATCCATATTCATTAAGGATACCCAAACCTCCAGGCTATTTGCTCAGCATAATGCATCTGAGATTATCCAAGTGCAACTAACTCTGGGAAAGACCGCAATGCAAATTGTAGCTTGCTACAGATCCCCCACCATATCCCAGGATTCCCAGTCCTCATTTCTTGATATAAAGGAAAATATTAGGGTACAACCTAACACCCTAATAATGGGCGATTTCAAGTGCCCCACCATTAACTGGGAAAACTACTCATGTACCAACTCTTGTGCGCAACATTTTCTGGAATTCATAAACTCCAGTGCCTTGGATCAAATTATCCACACCCCCACCAGGGGCAGCAATATCCTAGACCTGGTCATTACCAACATGGACAACTGGTGTTCCACACCAGAGGTCAATTCCTCATTGGTCAGTTCCGACCACAAGCAAATCACCCTAGGCATCCACATCCCAGCCCGACCCCCCATTAGGGAAACCACCATAAAAAATTTCTCCAAAGCCAACTTCACGCTTCTTAAGACAGAAGTGGCAAACTTCAACACACCCATGCTGATGGACAATAGAGATACGACTGCTGAATCCTATACAATTGCACTTTATAAGCACCTACACGAGTGCATGGATCATGCAATCCCTAACAGAACCAAGATGCTATCCTCCAAAAAAAGGAAACCAATCTGGTGGTCCCCTGCTATAAACAAACTCTACAACAGAAGAAAGAAACTGTTGCAAAAAAGAGTAAAATCCCATGATTGGAGGAACTTCGTGGTCAGCCTCAGTAAGAAGCTGAGATCCCTCACAAAATCCTCCAAAGCTAGTTACGAAAACAAAATCGCCACTGATTATAAAGAGAACCACAAAGCATTCTATAGCTATGTCAAGAATCTCAATGGCAACACTCAGATCTGCTCTGCGTTACAGCACAATGACACTAAATATACAGAACCAACTGATATTGCCAACATCCTGGCAGATAGGTTCAGTGCTAACTTTACCCCTTTCTCATCCCCTAAAGGGCCCATCTCTATACCAGAAGAATGCAAAGTACCTGTAATCATGGCTGCATAGGTAAAAAACACACTCTCCAAAGCCAAGAACACAGTATCCATGGGACCTGACAACATCCCAGGCTGCGTTCTACATAAACTACAGAACGAACTGGCACCCCACCTAAGTACCATGTTCAATCATAGCCTCACCTCAGGCTTTGTGCCCACTGAATGGCGCACAGCAACAGTTATCCCACTCCACAAAGGGGGAGGCACAACAAACCCTGGGAACTACCACCCCATTAGCTTGATGAGCCTGGTCTGCAAGGCTATGGAGTGTATCATCATGGAACTTATAAACAATGACATTGGTAATCTCCAAACTCTGGACCCTACCCAGTTTGTGTTTGTAAAAGGCAGATCATGTCTCCTAAACCTGATAGACTTTTTTGAAGCGCTCACCAAAGCTGTAGATGAGGGTAAGGTGGTACACACAGCCTATCTAGATCTCGCCAAGGCTTTCGACACTATCCCCCACTCTGGAATTATAGACAAACTCACTAAACTAGGTATAAATCCCTTTGTCACAAGATGGGTTGCCAACTGGCTCACTGAACGAACACACACTGTGAAAGTAGCAGACTGTAAATCCAACTTCAGACCAGTGACAAGTGGAGTACCACAGGGTTCAGTCCTAGGTTCTCTCCTGTTTGGTATCTACTTCTCTGAAGTACAGGCTAACATAGGAGTTTTTGGCTAACAAAGTTCTCAGATGACTGCAAACTAGGAGCCATAATCAAATCTCCTAACAATGTGGACATCCTACAAAAGGGCCTAACTGAGACAGATGCCTGGTGTCAAAGCCATGGCCTCAAGCTTAATGCCAAAAGTGCATTGTCATCCCTTTTGGTAAAAACTCTGTACCCATGAACTACCACATAGGTGGTAGTCTACTTAACACCGAAAGTGTGATAAGAGATCTTGGGACACAGGTGGACAGTAGTCTCTCCTTTGATAATCACATCGCCACAGTAGTCAGGAAATCCTTCTACGTGGCACCCCTCATCACAAAAGGTTTCTCATCCAGGAAAAAAGAGGTCATTGCTCCCCTCTACTCATCACTCATTAGACCCATTATAGAGTACAATGCCCCTTTTGGTATGTACCTCACAAGACATCTACAACAACTGGTAATGCCACATAACTACCTCACAAAGAGGATTACCGGC
The DNA here is from genome assembly GCF_019279795.1 of Protopterus annectens. Lineage (NCBI taxonomy): Eukaryota > Metazoa > Chordata > Ceratodontiformes > Protopteridae > Protopterus > Protopterus annectens. The sequence goes on from NC_056737.1 coordinate 1,197,356,008, forward strand.
CTCAAACAGATGCCCTATGCAGACTGTCTCAAAAAACTCCAGCTTTACTCTGTCACATATCACCTACTCAGAGGCGATCTCTGCCTAACATACAAAGCTATGTCAAATCCAGAGCTGTTGGACATGCTCCACGTAAAGAAATCCCAATCCCTCCAAGCTACACGCTCTAGGGACCTAAAACTTGTCACCACAATAAACAAAACATGTTGGAGGGATAGATTCCTGTCTCAGAGATTTCCCATACTCTGGAACAAACTACCTATCTATATCAAACAAAGCTCCTCATTAGCACTCTTCAAGAAAAATCTTGATGATTGGATGGGAGATAGGAAATTCACCCCGGGGATCACTTCTGTGGCTCTGCTTGACAGGGGCACAGGAAAATAATTTTCTTGGGTGGCAAAAGCCAGGGTACTGTTTGTCTAGGCTTATATAGGCCCTGTGGCCAATAGCCTAGTACCTACCTATGAACCTATGAGTATGAGTGGACAGAAATTGCATTCTTAATTTACACAGCCAAGCCATTTTCTGAATTGTTTGGCTGCATAAATCTATTCCCACAGGCAACTCTGGGTGAAAGCACATGGTTAATTAGCATATATCTCTACCCAGAATGATTCACTAGAAACTTTCATGGCTATGGATGTAGCCCAGTGTGGTGCTGCATGTCTCTGTGCAACAACACTGCTGTAGGGCAAAGAATACAAAATAGTTAATGCAAGGTGTAAACAATCATCAGCCCCCTTTTCCCATTTTTCTACATGGGGTCGGGGTATTGTGTTAACTGTCGCTAACTCTCTCGATTCAGTGACACACTCCTGCCTTCTTCAGCACTCTTGCCTGACTCTCACAGATCTTCTCTCACACAATCCATCCACCTCTTTGCTGGACATCCTCACTTCCTCTTACCGTCTTCCTTTCTTTCCCATATCTTCCTCAGCAGATTATCTTCTACTTTTCGGCATGTGTCCAGACTACTGTAATCTGTTCTGTTTGATATTTTCTGCAATTGGAACTACTTTGGCTTCTGCTCTTATGTCCTCATTTTTCCATCTGCCCCACAGTGCACATCCTACCACCCTTATCAGTCACTTCACTCACTCTCTTTCAGTCCAGCTATATTTTTACTATAACCATAAATAAAACACAGAGTACAAACATTTCCTTGTAAGTTGAAATATGTTTCCATTCTAATCAGAATCTGGGGTATGAGGAATATTTTTTAGGATAAAAAAGGAAAGACTGACAGACTCTGTACCCAAGAACATCATATACATAGTTTGTGCATTGATGACTACTTTGGGAGGTTTGGAGTAGACGACCTTAGTGGATAAGACTTCTAAGTTTGTTTGTTGGAGCATCAGTTTTAAATATTGTAAGGGGCATAGAAACAGGACCAATAGGTGCTCTTTGTGGAACTAAGGATAGAACTTGGCTAGGCTTGTAAGGGCTCTAGGGCCATTAGCCTAGTAATGTCCTATGATCTTATGATTAGTTTGGAGACTAGTGGGGGAATGTCTCATTATCGGTAACTTTATAGAACTGGGAGGCAAGTAAAAAGTCAGCAGATTGTTGCGCAAGTAGCCATTTAGCTTTTATAAATGTTTGCAGTGGTGTTTGTTTCTAGGGGACAGTGTAATGAACCTGCATATGGAATTTAAGATGGTTTGAATTATGGCTGCATTTCTTTTAGATGATGAAGCAATCAGAGGGATGCCATACTCTAGCTGAGCCAATAAGATGCCTTTAACTATGAAGTTTCTTCAGGGTCAAGAAATAATTTATGAGAATCTTTTAGTCCAGATTAGACAGATGTGATTTTCTTATGTGTATCATGTGTATTATAAAGGGCCCAACCAAATGCCTAGGTAGCCGCAGGTGGTGACATTTTCAAATGTGGTATTAAGATAATCAAGGTTTTGTAAAAGTCTGGAGGTCAAAATGATTTTTGGATACTACCAAAAAGCATTAGAGGGGTTAAGCAATAATTGTTTATCAATGAAACTATTTGACATTAAATGAGGGAGTGAAAATCAGATTGAAGTTTGTGTTCAAGAGAGAAGAAAGTGGTTGCTGTGGAGTAAGACCATGTCATCAGCATAAATCAAGAGCTGAAAGTGGGGTACACCAACTGGGACTTTAATATAGATGGAGAACAGCAGTGGTGTAAGATTAGACCCATTGGGTATGCCTTTCAGCAGATGGTTTGATGATAAAGGTGAAGAGATGAACCATACTAAGAGGTGGTCTGAATTAACTGGCTGCAATGAATAGGTCTCTGTCCATTCCAAGAAGAACGTCACCACTGAGTGTTCAGAGAGCCACAGATGTGCTGTGATCAGACCAGAAGCCTGAATAGGTCTCTGTCCATTCCAAGAAGAACATCACCACTGAGTGTTCAGGGAGCCACAGATGTGCTGTGACCAAACCAGAAGCCATGTTACTTTGGAATAGGAAGACAGTATTGGCTGGAGTATTGCATACATTGCAAGTAAAGCATTTTTTCAGAAATGTAAATACTTCAAGGAGCATGGAAATATGACAGTAGCTCAAGTGATTAAAAGGATTGTGTTTTATGTAGAGATTTTACAAAAGAAGATTTCCAGATGTGAGGGATAATATTTGTGTAATACACACATTGTAGATGTAGTTCAGTGGAGTTAAAATGGGTGAATGTTGTCAATGTATGAGGGATTATCAAATATAATTTACTTAAGTTGTGAGAGGATGTCTTTGAATGTGATAGCTCTAGAGTAGAAAGGAGGGATGCATGTTGATGATGGGGTAGTTGAAGTAATTAGGGATTGGGCTGAATTGTGGATGGGAAGGTTGCTGAATTGAGAGAGGAACTTAGAGGCAGAAAGTTGAGAAGATGTGGAAGTCCTGAATGGATGTTTGTTCTATCTGTAAGATAGTTGATCTCTTTCCAGAAGTTTCTGGAGGATTTTACTTGTGAGAGCTGGAATAAGTTCATCATGTGACCTTTATGGTGGCATATGGATTGTTTAGCTATGTTGCAAAGCTGTGTACAGTGTCGTCCATTTATGGTTGTAGGACAGGATTTCCAGGAAAGCCAGGTCTTGTCTGTCAGTAGTGGAAATACATTAAGGTCATAGGATAACCAGTTGTTTGATTTTGGTTTATATAGTCTTTGGATGACTGAGAATCAGATGCTTTGCAGGCCAACTTGTAATGAAGTAAGAAGTTTTGCAGAGCTGTTAGGGTTGCTTGAATTTAGGATAGGTGACCAGCCTGCTCGGAAGAGAATATTGTTTCTTTATTAATGTTAGTCTGCACTCTATTGTGAGGGAATATGAGTTTTAGAGAATTTTTGTACATGAAAGATGGATCTGGAAACTAAATTATGGTGGGCAATTGGTGATATTTTTGAGAAATGTATTTGTTAATACTACATCTAATATGGAGTGATAAGAGGAGTTGTGGTTAGGAAAGGTGGGTTGAGTAACAACCTGGGTGAGGTAAAACTGTAAGATAAGAGTATTCAGATTGTTGTATTATGATATTCTTGCTATTGTTTGCAGATTGTTGTATTATGATATTCTTGCTATTGTTTGCAGAAGTAATTTCCCTTGGTAGGTACTGAGCTTGGGAAGTGAGGGGGGAGGTAGTAGGTGTGCTACAGCAAGATGTAATACAGTTTTCTTGGGGGAGGGCTGTGTTAAGAGTAGTGAATTAGAAGTGTCTGTGTCTGGGTTTCCTTGAGTAAGGAGCAGGATTTTTAATTGCTATTTGAACTGGACTCAGATTCTCCCACATATCAGTCTAAAGCATGGTCTGGGTTCAGAAAGTAGTTGCAGCCATGAAAGAAATCGTATTGGAATGGATTGTTGGCTTTGACCCAAGATTCAGTGATGACAACTAGATTAGAATTGCATAAAAAATAATACATACATACACACACACAAATATTTCAGGCATGGGCTACAATGTCCTTCTAGCATGCCTATATACCAAAACAGTTGTTCTCCTAGTAGGTGTCGCAGTTGTTCTTAAAAATATCTAAGCTAGTGCTTGCTTTACTATAATTTGGTAGTCTATTCCATGCACCAGTTACTATCTCAAAGAACCAATTAACACATCTCAACGTTTCTATATAATTTCTTAGTTTTTTCTTCCATTTTTAATTTCTCCAAATCTTTTGGGTTTCTAATACCATGACGGGAAGGGATCCCATTCCTAAGTCAAAGTACAATTAAAGTTCATGAAATTAGTATTGTTTAACTCTTTGACGTTAGCCAAATGTGCTTTTTTCAGCACCCGCAATGTGCCCAGTAATGACTCCTGCAAGTCGTACGGTGTTACATGAATTGGTAACATATCTAAATAAGATTGTAAATTATTTTTTATAAGACCAGTTGCTCCTATTACTATTGGAACTGTCTGGGTATCTTTTTTCTACATGGCTCTCATTTCTTCTTGCAGATCCAGGTATTTTGTGTCTCTCTCTATGCAAGACACTGTAGTCACTAGGTGTGGTGATTTCAATGATCAATGCTACTTTTGTCTTCTTTTCTTGGACCACTATATCTGGTTTTCTAGCGTCTGTCTTTTGAACTGTTGGTATTGGATGATCCCATGTGATATAAACTTCATCATTTTCTATGATTATTTGTGGCTTATGTTTCCAGTGTTTTTCAGCCACTTCAATACCATAATGTTTGCACAATCTCCAGTGTAACAGTCTCACCACATTATTATGCATTTCAGTATACAGTCCCTCTGCCATTAGAGAGTCATAACCAGCAATAAGGTGTGTGACCGTTTCCAATTCAGTTTTCCAAAACCTACATATGTCTGTTTTTCCCACATGTTCAATGGAGTTTGTAAACCAGTGTGTACGTAGCCCACTATCTCGGGCTGCCAATATTAACCTTTCATTTCTTGATGTGAATTCACCTCTCATTAACCATTCCTGTGTTCATTCTTGATCAACATGAGGCTCTTCCAGAAGTTTTCAATACTTGCAACTATATTTATGTTTTTTCCACATTTCTTACCTTCTCATCTGGTCCTTCACCTTATATTCTTTCTTTTGTTTTTTAGCACATTCAGTTGCTGCCCTGGTTTTTATCTACTTCTGGTTTAATTTCCATTCCTGCTTGATGTTGATATGCTTCTGCTAAATTAAGTAGAGATGTCATCTTAGATTTATTCTCCTCATGTTTCAAAACTTTCACTACATTTGGATACTGTGAGGTCAGCAGCTAGGTGTGGAGTTCCAAGATTGTAGATCTATACATGAAATCAATTTCAAGGAGGCCCATTCTTCCTATAGAGCAGGGAATATATAATCTTGGTATACACTGATTTTTATAAATCATCTGGTAAGCATGAAGCATCCTTCTTGTTTTAATATCCAATCTATCCAACACTTTTTGGGGCCAGTCAATCACTCCAAAACTATAAGTTAGGACAGGAAGAGCAAATTGATTTATGGTTTGGATCTTGTTCCTAGATGTCAATGCTGTTTTCAGGATTAATTTAAGTCTTCTAAAGTACTCCTTACTGAGCTTTATTCGCATTTGTTCATGTTTTATTGTTGATCCTTCATCAATTCACAAGTATTTATACACTCCCTCTTGCTCAAATTCTTTTATATCACATTTTTGTCCCAAACTGATGTTTTCCTGGTGCTGCGGTTTTCCTTTTTTATTTGTATTTGTATTTATTTATTTATTTTATTTTTATTTTACATTTGTTGACCGGGCTAGTCTAGCTGGATACATGTCCATTTTCAGTAGAGGCCCGGGGAGAAAAGCTCCAAAAATAAAATAATACATACATTAAAAAGTAATAGCAGATAAAACTTACAAAAAAACTAAAAAAAGCAGTTCTTACAAAAAATTATTTTTATATATATAAAATACATTAGTCTTAGCAAGGACAGAATTAGCAGTAAGCATGAATGGATATTGTACATGAGATACAATATCGATGTATACATACATTTTATCTATAATAACATGGTATTTTGATTCTTAAGGTAAAAATTACAGAGTTAGGAGTAGTTGTTAGTTTAAAAGGAGAAAAGTTAGTCAGGGTTAGTAAAGGAGCATAGCCAGTCTGTCTTAAGAAATAGCTTTAGATTCTTTTTAAAGAGTGAAAGAGAAATTTGTGTTGTGAGTTCAGTGGGTAGTAAGTTCCATAGCTTTCCTACAGAGTTAGAGTACAGCGAGTCACCTGCTGAGTGATTGGATCTTGAAGTATTGATCAACAGTTTATCTGAGGAGCGTAGGTTCTTATTATTATTATAAGGTGTAATGATAGAAGAGAGTATAGGAATGTTGGTGGGTTTATACAGGGCATTGCGGACCATGGGTAGCTGTAGAAAGTGAAGCTGGTTCTGAGATTCTAGCCAGTCTAGTTGTTTTAGATTCAGACAGTGATGAGTTCTGAAAGGAGTGCCTATGGCAAATCTAGCAATATTATTATAGGATTTGGCCAGTTTGATTAGGTTGTTTTTAGAAAGGTTAGTATATATAGGGGACGCATAGAACATAGTTGAGATTAAGTGGGTTCTGGCTGTAACAGTCCTAGCTACTGGAGTTAGAAAGGGCTTAATTCTGTAAAGGCATCCCAGTTTTTTGTTCACTGATTTTATTGTGTTGTTTATATGGGTATCAAAGTTGAGGTTGTTGTCAGTTGTTATTCCTAAGAGTTTAGTGGTTGGGTCGGGAGAAATGATAGTGCCATCATTTGATAGAAGTGTGAGATGGATAGGAGTGGATTTTCGGGTAGGTGTGAAAAGTAACAGTTTAGTTTTTTGGGGGTTAAGGAGGAGGCAGCGGTTTGAAAACCATTGTTCTACAGTATTGAAAGCTTTTTGGGTAAGAGATTTAAGTTCAGTTTCAGAGGTGGCTGTACAGATAAAAGTAGAGTGATATGCGTATTGAATGCAGGTGGTGTGTGGTATTGCTGACTGAAGGTCATTAATATAAATGGAAAAAAGGAGTGGACCTAAAATGGAGCCCTGAGGAACACTGAGGGAGATAGGAAAGACAGTTTATTTTGCCAAAGTACCGCCTGCTGACGGTTTTCAAGGTAAGATTTGAACCAATTCATGGCTTGGGGATCAAGTGAAAGGGATTTCAGTATGTGTAGGAGGAGTTGGTGATTAACCATGTCAAAGGCTTTTGATAAATCAATGAAGACTGCAAAGGAAAGAATATTATTGTTACGGTTTTTGTTCTTGTTTTAAAGGTTGCTTTTGCACATTTATCAAGACCAAATGACATTCCAATATCATCTGAAAAAGTTTTAACAACCTGCAGCTGTGCTTTCAGTTCCTCATCTGATGAGCTATACAGTTTTAAATCATCAAAAAAGAGAAGATGAAAAGTCATTAGACTTTTGTTTTCTAGAAGCCAAATTGTAGCCATGACCTAAGCTGTTAAGTAAACAGCTTAATGGATTAATATCAAGGCAGAATAGCAACGTTGAGAGAGAGTCACCCTGGAATATCCCCCTTTAAATTTTTATCCTTGGGATAATAATCTGTCCTTTATCATGGCTTAAATGCAAAGTGGTCTGTCACTCTTTCATGGTTACTGTAATGTAGTCAATCAGTGTAGGGTATATCTTATACATTTTTAAGCACTCTTTTATCCATGAATGTGGGATACTATCAAATGCCTTTTTGTAGTCAATATATGCGATACTTAGATTTTTCGCCTTCTTACAGTTCTCCACTATAACTTTGTTTAATAACAAATGATCCTTTGCTCCATATGACTTTCTTTTATTGCCCTTTTGTTTTACTGCCATAATTGATTTTTCTTCTAAATGACTATAAACTCTGTCGGCATCAATTCCCATGTATAGTATATACGACGTTGGAAGACAAATTATTTGTCTATAATTTTTAGGGTAGCTTGCAAGTTCACTCTTAAGTAAGAGCATTGTTTTTCCTGTTGTTAACCAGTGTGGTGTGTGTGCGGGGTGTGCATGTAAATAGTTCCTACTCATGGAAAATTTCTCATGTAAAGAAGTTAATACTTGAAGCCAAAAGTTAGGTACTGCATCTGGGCCTGGGGTTTTCCAGTTAGAGGCTTTTCTCAACTTTGTTTCAATCTCTCTGGCTGTTATTTCATCCCATTTCATATCCTGTACCTTTAAACTTCTTATTCTTTCTTTTACTTCTTCTATCCATTTACATAGAATCTGTGGGAGGGTGGCCTAATGGTTAAGGTGTTTTGCCTACACACAAGGTGGCAGGGGTTTGAGTTCAACAGGATAATGGCTGGGCTTAAAATGGCTGGGTCAAGTGCAGTTAGTAGTACTAGTACTAAAACCTATGAACCTATGAACATCTTTATGATCCACAGGATATTCATAGATACTTCTCCAAAATGTATCTACTTCCTCTTCTTTTTGTGGTCTTTCAATTCCTTTTACCTTATTTCCCAATTCTCTATAAAACCTTTTTGGGTCATCAATAAATTGTTTATTTTGTGGATTTCCCTTATATTTATTTTTGTATCTTCTAAGCCTTTCTGCCTGTTTTGTAATTTTTAGTTTGTTATCTCCAATAGTGCATAATAGATCCTGGTCCATTCTAATACCACGCATTGCTTTTATCACATCTATCTTTCTTAATATTTTCATTTATCTATTCCTTCTTCTGTAATCTTCTAACAATGATACTTCTTGTCTTAGCTGCTGTATAGTTTTCGCTATTCGATATTTCCATGATGGTATTCGCTGTTGCCCCTTCTCCCTCGCTACCCTATGTTCCTGTGGTAGAACTTTATCAATTATTAATTTAGCAGCACAGTAATATATTCTGTTTACTTCTGTTATATCGCATGGATCCATACCTCTCAACCATAACGAATTACTCATTTTTTACCGAGTTTTGGGTTCAAATAATGGGGTGCCATGATTCCCGAGTGGCACCCTTTCATTTCCGACTTTTTCTGAGCTTTTTTTTTAATTCATTTATTTTTTTCCTCTTTTTGTTGATGTCATTACTTGCGTGATGACGTTAACTCCATCAGCCTGTCGGAATTGAGCTCAAGGGCTCACGTGCGGCTGCATTTCTGCCTGGCTGCCTCCTTATGTTTGAATCATCTGTGAGCGGGAAGGGTACTGCTGCATGTGTGTGTAGGATCATAAAACCTGATAACAAGGATGGTTATTTTGGCAGTTAGTGTTTAGCATTCTGTACATCAGTTAGAGGCAACTCGGGCCCGACTCCCCGAGTGCTCACTTATTGTGAGGTTAGCCAAGTGTAAAGCTGCTCACACGGTCCCGATGTGGCATGAAGAAAATTTCTGAGGACTCCTGTTGGGTATCTGTGGCAGAGATTCGGTCGTGGTGGAAGGTCCCTGCTATCTTCCACTTTTGCCTTCTTTTCAGGACTGCCTTCCAGTTGCTGGACTTTGAGATCGAGGTAAGGAGAAAAACGGGAAACGAGAAGCTTCTATCTCTAGCGATTACTTTTCTCTTGAGGTTGGAGGCACCTAGCTGGTATCCCATGTAAGTTGTAAGTTTTGTGGCAGGGTTTCTCTGATTTAGAATCATTTTGCTGCAAGTACTTTTAGTTTTGCTATTCCGCAGTAGTTTTAATAAACATTATCTTGGTCTATTGTAGCTGGAGGGTGGTCTGTTTAGGTTTGTTAGTCTACTGCTTGTAATTTTAATACATATTGACATTGTTGGATGTTTTACAATAGTAGTTCTTTTTACTTTGTTTCAGTCGTACTGAGCTGTAAAGATGTTTTAAAGAAGTTTAGAAAAGTTGAATAATTTAGGCAATGCATAAGTGATGATGCAGCTGTTCAGGAACTTGGTGTCTTTTTGTTGTTGGAGGATCTGTGATGCACACTGTGTTTATCTATCTGGGGCTGACTGGGCTGTCATGAGCACTTAGTTTATTTGCATTTTTGTAGGGTGAAGCAAGGCCCGTGTCTGTTTCTCAGACTCCATAAAGGTGACCCCCCCCCATGAGGTTTGTGTGTGGGCTTTTTGTGCCTTTTGCTTTGTATGCAAGATTTACAAGAGAGAAAATGGGCATTTTTACACATGGAATGAATTGTTCTAGTCGTTGCATAATGTAGTGTTTTATTTTTATGATTAAGACTAAGATACTGTGAACTTGGCCCTAATCATAAAAATTATCTGCTCTGCCCTTTTGATTTTAGCAGTTTGAGAACAGTTTTATACATGCTAAAATTGAAGCTTTTTAATGCTTATGCAGTTAGGGCAGCAAGGTCGTCACCATAAACAATGCACATGCTTCATATTGTTTACAGGCAGCATAGATTTTACTTTTATTAACATAAGTGGCAATGATTTTTCAGTTCTTGTAAGCATTTCACCATTATAGGCAATCCTGTCACCACAGCTTGGATACTTACGCAAAACTGGTCTAAACTAACAGTTGATATTGTTTATTTTATGCAATCTGAAGGCTGTTCCACCCTATTTTATCTGTGTAAGATTTCCAAGACTGTAGAACTTCTCAGCTTAAATGGACCAGTAAAGTTTTATTTTAATCCATGTTCTACTAAGATGTAAAGTTGCTTTATATCTGTCTCATGCATTCTTGAATTGCACCACACTTTTTGATTCACATTTCACACCTTCAGTCCTTTTGTGAAAAGAAAAGTTGGCATATTTTCTGAACTTTAGCTGTGTGTTCAATGTGTATCTTTTCTGTTAAGGTGTTGCTGCTTTGGCCTTTGACTTATCTCTTGTCTTCATTCTTCCAGGAGTGTACGAGGTTCTTGTGTTGCCTGCTGATTTCTGCCATTTTTCCCCTTTTGTTGTACATCTGTTGTACATCCTATTTAATTTGGGATGTCACCAGTGTGATTTTGTTTCTAGGGCTAGTCTTGGGCTTAGTCATGGTAGTCCTGGGTGGAAAATAAAGTCAGATTAACGTAAGGGATAAGTATCTCAAGAGCCAACGGATTTAAGAACGCCAAGGACAGGATGGTTGGAATGGTCCTCTCACAGAACACACTTTCCTGTGGCAGAGTGCAAAATAAAATCCAAATAATCGTAGAAGTAAAACAGTATGCACACATTAGTGTTTATGGTAAATGGTGTGAAATAGCCAGTTAATAGGGCATTGGAATGTCTGCAGGGGGACTCTGGCCTGGTGCCATATTTTGGTTGTCTGTTGTTCAGTTTGCGTTTGAAAGTTGATATCACACAATTCCATTGGAGTGGGTGGGGTTACATAATCATGTATGCAAATTTTATGTTAATCAGTGTACAGATTTGTACCTATTTTTCATGGGCCTTGTCCAGATTTTTGATGTTTCCAGGTTGAGAGGTATGCATGGATCTCTATGGACAGTCCTAATTACTGTGTTAATTTGTTTTATCAAGCTTCTGACTTTTGGGGTTTATTAACCTTCTGCAGTCTATTTCTCTCATTGATCTTGATATATCTGCCTTTGTCTATTAAATCAAGCAACTCTTCTGTTAACTCCTTTTCTTCCATACTGAGGGCACATTCCTTGTTTTTCATTTCCTGTGGGATTCTATAGAAAGGTCTATAGCATCTTCCTGTGGCACATTCTCTTCAATTTCATCCTGTGTCATCTGTTGTTCTGTCATATGGAAACTCACTGGCCTATCACTCTTCAACATTGACTGCATCACAGTTTTCACAGTTTCCTGTTCCTTTCCTTGCTGTCTAGCTTCAAATTAATATTTATACTGGCTTCCTGTGGAAGGCTCCAAAATATCTTGATATGGCACCTGACCAATTGCTTCCTGTTCCACTAGTTTCCCCATAATTTGGATATCCATTGCTCTATCCTGTTTGGTGGTTTCTGTATTTGATTTACTACACTGAATCCTGCTCTTTGCAGCTGTTCCATAACCTCAATTTTTGTTTCTTTGACTTTTCCATTACTCATCTCTTGTTCTACTTTTGCTCTTAGTCTTCTTATTTTTTGTATTGTAAAGTTTTCCATATCTGGATTCCTTTCCCTATATTTTTCTTCAAATATCTTTAGTCCTGCTCTTTTTGTATTAGTTTTGCTTTCTCCTTTGCATAAATATTACACCATATTAAATCTCATTTCCTTTCCCATGTCAATATTTCTTCTTCACATATCTCCTGATCTTCTTGCGTTTCCTTATTCTGGGGACTCACTCCATCATACAGTGATGTAATCTGTCTTAGACCTTCTACATTAAATCCTTCACTTTGCAGGCACTCCATAACTTCAACTTCTATTCCTTTAACTTCTGCTTCACTAATTGTCTTTTCTACATCACATCTTTGTGCTATTAATCTTTTATTGTGAAATTTTCCATATCTGGAATTCTTCTACATAGGTTGTCTGATGATTCTCTATTACTTTTTGATAATCCCAAACATTCTCAGTGACAGTTGTCTCTAAATGCTTTCTATACCTGAATAAGGTTCCACTTAAATATCTATATGAGACAATGTACTAGTTCAGATATTTTAGTCTTTCATAATAAATTAAATTTTCACATCCATGGATGCCCTTGTTATATTTCTGCTGTACTCTTTCCTATTTACTCATGGTTGTTTTCTTATCAGTTGCCATATTGCTATTCTGTACTCTAGTTTGGGTCTAATGCAACCTTCAAACAATAATTTCATAGGTTCATAGGTAGGTAATAGGCTATCTGCCCGAAAACATTTATAAGCCTAGCCAGAATGTGTTGGCTTGTCGCCACCCCCTTAGATTAGTTCTCTGTGCCTCTGTCCAGCAGAGCCACTGAAGTGATCCCCAGAGTAAACTTTCTGTTTCCCATCCAGTCATCAAGGTTTCTCTTGAAGAGTGTTAGCAAGGAGCTCTGCCTAATGTAGATTGGAATCTTGTTCCAAAGCATGGGAAGTCTCTGGGACAGGAATCTATCCCTCCAGCACATCCTATTTATTGTTGTGGTGAGGTTTAGATCCCTTGACCGTGTGGCTCAAGGGTATATGGTTTTCTTTAGGTGGAGCATGTCCGTCAATTCTGGGTTGGACATGGCCTTGTATGTCAGGCAGAGATCACCACTGAGTAGGCAGTATGCACCAGAGTACAGCTAGAGTTTCTTCAGTTGAGCTGCATAGGGCATCTGTTTGAGGCCAGTGATCCTCTTGGTGAGGTACTTCTGTGGACTTTCCAGCTGTTGCAGGTGTCTTGTAAGGTACAACCCAAATGGGGCGCTGTACTCTATGAAGGGTTTGATGAATGATGAGTAGAGGGGCACCTCTTTTGATCTGGATCTGAATCCTTTTGTGATTAGGTGGGCCACTTAGAAGGATTTTCTAACCACTTTGGCAATGTGATTATCAAAGGAGAGATTACTATCTACTTGGGTCCCCAGATCCCTTATTATGTCTTCCATATTTAGGGGACTTCCACCTATGTGGTAGTTTGTGGGTACTTTGTTTTTTTCAAAGGGGATGACTACGCATTTTTTGGCATTTAGCTTGAGGCCATGATTTTGACACCAGGTATCTGTCTCAGTGAGACCCTTTTGGAGGATGTCTGTGTCAGCCGGAGAGCAAATTATAGCCCCTAGTTTGCAGTCATCTGTGAACTTGGTCAGCCATAGTCCTCCTGTGCTTGCCTGTATCTCTGAGAAATATATGCCAAACAGGAGAGGTCCTAGGACTGAGCCCTGGGGAATGCCACTTGTAACCGGTTTAGAGTCGGACCTAGCTTCTGCAACTCTCACCATGTGGGTTCTGTCTGTAAGCCAGTTGGCAACCCATCTTGTGACATAAGGGTTTATTTTCAGGCTGGTGAGCTTGCTTTTGAAAAGTTTGTCACTGTGGTTTCATTGTCCAGGGTTGGGGGGGGGGTAGGGAATGTGGATATCCAAAGTGATTTGTTTATGGTCAGATCTAACCAGCAAGGGGTTGACGTCCAGTGTGGAACACTGGTCACCCATGTTGGTGATGACCAGGTCCAGTATGTTCTTACCTCTGGTGGGAGTGTTGACCAGTTGATCCAGAGCATTTGAGTTTATAAATTCTAGGAAATGTTGGGCAAGGGAGTTAGTACTTGAGTAGTTCTCCCAGTTAATATTTGGGTAATTGAAATCACCCAATATTAGGGTGTTTGGTAGGACCTTTATGTTTCCCAGTGTTTCCAGAAATGCAGAATGGGGGTCCTGGGACATGGTGGGTGATCTGTAGCAAGCTATAATTTGAATGCAGTTTTGCCTGTTAGTTGCACGTGGATGATCTCTGAAGCATCGTGCTGTGCCACTAACCTGGAGGTGTGGGTATCCTTGATGAATATGGATACGCCCCCGCCTTTTGTATTTCGGTCCGAGTTCTGTGGCCGAAATGTATGGTATGAGTTGTGGTCTGGTAGTGCTGGGGTGCTCTCTGGAGCCTTAAACCAGGTTTCTGTTACTGCACATATATCTATTTTCTCCATACTGAGGAGTGCCTCCATTGCATGCATTTTGTGATTTAGACTTCTGGCATTGAGTAGCATTACCCTCAGTTTTTTGTTACTTGTGCTATTTACGGTGGTGGGTTTGTCTTTTTAGCCTTGCCTAAAAATAGCACTATGGGGGTGGCAAGAGCCTTGGCCAGTATTCAAAAGCCTAAGGGTGACAGGTGTAAGCTGTCTCTAGCGAAGCAGCGTGGCTTTTCGAACATGTCATCCCAGGCGGACAGACACTGGATCCCCTTTGAATGTCACCAGAAACTTAGCCAATTGTTAAAACTGATAATTTTTTCTTTATACCATGGTATCATTCTTGGTGAGGGCAGGATGCTACTCAGGGTCAGGGTCATACCGGCTTGGGTACGTAATCAGAGAGCTCTTCCATGTCTCTTTTCATGTAGTCTAGGGTGGTATGGCTCAGGTCATTCACACCAACATGGACAATGACAGAGTCATATTTATACTTGTTCTGGAGTGACTTGAGTGCTTGTGTTATGTGGCAGATCCTGGCACCCAACAGGCAGCTAACAGTAACCTTCTCCTTATTCAGCCTAGTGAGTGGGATGTCACTGTGCCTAACTATAGAGTCCCCTATTACAAGTATGTTGGGTATGTTATTTTGCCTTAAGGGCTGTGATTGCATGGCACACTGTTTTTTTGAAGTATGTGTTTCATGGTTTGTGTTGGGGGGTGGAGGTTGCTTGGATGTCTGCTTTGGAAGTCTCTGTTTTTTTTGCAGATTTTTATTCAGAGCCTCCGAGTATGTTTTTGTGTATTTATGTGTGCTTTTTGCCAGTGCTGGTTTAATGGGTCTATGTGAGACTGGTGGTATGATGCAAGTATTCCCTTCTTCTCTTGACTGTCTTATCCAGTCTTGGGTTGAGAGAGCTTAGTCTCCAGTTTGGCTGTATAATTGCATCTCTCGCATGTATTAGTGTTTGGTGGTAGGAGGAGAGGGTTGTCTGTGTACATGATGCGGTTGTAACATTGCCTCAAAATGCCCAGATTCAACAGTTGGACTGGAGAGTACACCTCAAACTGGTTGGATAGAGAGCCTTGTCCTTCTGTACAGCATAGGGGAGGGTCTAGTGCTAGGGTTTATAAGTGCTTGCAATGAGTTTTGAACAAGTGCCGAGCTGAGAAATGAATGGCTTGAGTGCTTAAGTTGAAAGTTTGTCTAGTTCCATGGGAAAAATGGAAGAGGAGACTTTGTGGAACCAGAAATAGTTATACCCTAGCTAAGCGGCGATGGCCGGCATGCAAAACTGGGCAAATGCAGTTTTTATAGCAGGGAAATGAAAGAGAAATTAGCCCAAAATGGCCAATAAACTACTAATTTCTGGGCTGAAACTACTCCTCCAGGGTCAGATAGGCTTCTCTAAGCTCCCATCTCTCACAGGTGAACAAATACTTCCTTCTATCCAAGCAACGTATGGGCAAACATAGAGATTTGTAACACAGCCCTGAATTCAGCACTAACCTGAAAACTGGACTATACTAGCTTAGAAATGTGGGAAACAAGTATATTTGTTTTTCAGAAAATAAAGCAGGTACAATAAAAAAACACTTTAAATGCACAGAAAAGGATACTTATTGTTATATATCTCAGATCAGAGTTGTAGTCAATGTTCCTAGTAATAAAGTAGGAAGAAACACAAATACAGTAAAAGCAGATGAATAAAGTGCAATTTATATATATATATATATATATATATATATATATATATATATATATATATATAAAACAATAGAAAATGAACAAACTGATTTAAACAAGTTATCCAATTAACCAGAAAAAAGCTCAAAACTGAGCCCTGTTCCAGCAGTCTTCACTCAAGACTAGCTCTAACTGCACACTCCTGCCACTAGGGTGCAGGGGGAACCTTCTCCAAAAAAGATGGCCTGGATCAGTGCTCAAGTTATACAAACAAAGCTAGATTCAGCAGGCCTGGATCTGGTATATGCTACAGCAACATGATGCACCAATTTCAGAAAGAAACAGTTCATATAAGCAGGCACAATAAGCCTGTGACCGGAAATTCCCAGCTCAGAAGGGTAGAATCCAGCCTGTCCTCCCACAAGAGTGCAGACTACAAACCTTCTTAATGTAGAATATTTGGCCTGAAGCCCAAATGTTTAAACCAGAACTAATACACTTTTAGAATAGCAGACACTAAGCCTTCAATAAGCAATTCCCAGCTTAGAAGGATGTAAGCTACCTGTCCTGCCACAACAGTACAGACCACAAACTGTATTAATGTAAAACAACTGGTATGAAGCCCAAGTGCTTAAACCAAAAGACTTAGAATAACAGTTACAATTTAATTAGGCTACTACCAAGCAATAATAAATGCAGCAGAATAAATAAAACTGAGTACTTTTAAGAAGAGGCAAAAGTAAAATATAGTAGGAGGAAGCAGAAATGCAGTAAAAGCAAATGAATAAAGTGCTTTTTTTTTCATTTCTGATTTCCTAGACTTTGTAAATCTTTTTATACAGCCCATAGTTGTCTAACTTTTATTAACCAGTTGGTTTATATGATTCAAAAAACTCAGCCGGATCCACCCATATACCCAGGTCCTTAACTAAATCTACAGTTTTAATCACTGTGTGCTGTATAGAATATTCACCCTTCAATCTGTCTCCCAAAATCTCATACGCTTATTTATTTTATATATTTATCATATCATTCTCCTGTGCCCCAATGGTCAGTTTATTCTTTTGCAGACAGGCCCTATCTGTGTCAAATGAAATCAGTTTACCCATTTTCAGGTCATATGCATACAGACTATAAAGCACCACAGATGAAAAATATAAATCTAAAAGACACATCCTAAGCAAGTCTGAGCCTTATGGGACATCCTAACTGTAACCTAGAATTTCACCTGTCCAATTGCAGTATTACACTTGTCATATATTTTTTGTCATATGAAAATATACTACAACCACACACAAACACCAGAGCACTATGGCACAGCAATAAATCTCTCCTAGTAACTATTAAATCTAACAGCACAGTTGGTGGCTCACTATAGACCTGCCAGGCCAATAACATGTGGAAATCAATGCCACTTCATCTAAAACTAACAGACAAAAAAAAACTTTAAAGAATAAAGAAAACATTTACACAATAACTGGTTAGGCTCTTGCGTCTCTCCTAGAATAATGTAAGCAGGTCATCCTACCATTACCCTCATGTTCACTCACAGTCTGTGCTTCTAGCACAACTACTCTCTGTCGCAGACTCCCTTTCTCATTCGATCTTTCATATTGCCCTCCCACCTTTCTCTTTCTCACCCCATATACAGATCTCTATTCACATACTATTATCCTACACTTCACAAAACCTCTCCACTTTTACTCTCTCTCCCAAGTTTTTCATACTTACCTCCTTTCCCATAAACATCATGCAGGTCATTCATCCTTGTTCTACCTTACTCATTTCCTAACTATGTTATATCTACTACTACCATGGTATAGTAACCAAGGATGCTATTGGCCCTTGTTCTAGCTTACTCATTCCCTAAGTATGTTATATCTTACTATACAACTGTATAGTAACCAAGGATCCCACTGGTCCTTGATATACCTTACTCATTCTATAAATATGTTATATTTTACTACTACAACTGTATATTATCCAGGGATTCAATATGCACTTGTACTACCTTACTCATTCTCTATGCTATATCTTACTACTACAACTATAGGGTAACCAGGGATCCTATCTGTCCTTGTTCCACCTTACTCATTCCCTAACTATGTTATACCATACTACTACAACTGTATAGTAACTAAGGATTATGTTGGTCCTTCTTCCTTACTCATTCTATAACTATGTTACATCTTACCACTACAACCATATAGCAAGCAAGGATCCTAGTGATCCATTTTCTACCTTACTCATTCCCTAAGTATGTTATATCTTACTATACAACCGTATAGTAACCAAGGATCCTAGTGATCCTTGTTCTACCTTACTCATGCCCTAGTTATGTTATATCTTATTACTGCAACCGTATAATAACAAAGGATCCTACTGGTCCTTCTTCACCCTCACTCATTCTCTAACTATGTTATTTCTTACTACAAATGTAGAGTAACCAATAACCCTGTGGGTTCTTCTTCTACTTATTCATTCCCCACCTATGTTATATCTTACTATACAACTGTAGGGTAAAGAAATCTTGGTCTTTCTTCTACCTTACCCATTCCCTAGCTAGGTTATATCTTTCTACTACAGCCCTATAGTAACCAAGGATTCTATTGGCCCTTGTTCAACCTTACTCATTCCCTGACTATATCTTACCACTACAACCATACAGTAACAAAAGATTCCATTGGGCCTTGTTCTACCTTACTCATTCCCTAACCAAGTTATATCTTACTACTGCAGTAAGCAAGGATCCTATCTGTCTTTGTTCTACCTTACTCATTTCCTAACTGCTTATCGCTTACTACTATAAATGTATAGTAAGCAGAAATGCTGTGGGTCCTTGCTCTACCTTTCTCATTCCCAAACCAAGTTAGATCTTGCTACTACAACTGTATAGCAAGTAATGATCCTGTTGGTCTTTGTTCAATGTTACTCGTTCCCTAACTATGATATATCTTACTGCTACCACTGCTGAGTAACCAAAGATACTATTTAGCCTTGTTGTACCTTATTCATTCTATAACTATGTTATATCCTACTACTACAGTGGTATAGTCGCCAAAGATCCTATTGGTTAGCTTTCTACCTTTGTCACTCCCTAACTATCTTACCTCCTACTACTACTGTATATTAAACAAGGATCCTATTGGCCATTGTTTTACCTTACTCAATCCTTAACTATGCAGTATCTTAATACTACAACCACATAGTAACCAAGGATCATATTGGTCCTTGCTCTACTTAACTCATTCTATACCTATGTTATACCTTACAACTACAACCATATAGTAACCAAGGATCCTATTGGTCTTTGTTCTACCTTACTCATTCCCTAACTATGTCATATCTTACTATTACAACAGTACAGTAAGCAAGGATCCCACTGGTCCATCTTCTACCTTACTCATTCACTATGTTATATTATACTACTACAACTGTATAGTAACCAAGGATCCAATTAGTCCTTGTTATACCTTACTCATTCACCTAATTATGATATATCTTACTATTACAACCATATAATAACCAAGAATCCTATTTGTTCCTATTCTACCTAACTCATTCATTAAATGTTATATCTTACTACTACAACCATACACTAACCAAGGATTCTATGGGTCCTTGTTCTACCTTACTAATTCCCTAACTGTTATACCTTACTATACAACCATAGGGTAACCAGGGATCATATTGGTCCTTGTTCTACCTTACTCACTCCCAAACTATGTTATATCTTACTATACAACTGTAGGGTAAAGAAGGATCCTCTTGGTCTTTCTTCTACTGTACTCATTCCTTAACTATGTTTTATATATATATATATATATATATATATATATATATATATATATATATATATATATATTTCTACTACAACCATATAGTAACCAAGGATCCTATTGGTCCTTCTACCTTACTCATTCCCTAACTATATTATATCTTACTACTACAACTGTACAGTAACCAAGGATCCTATTTGTCATTGTTCTACCTTACTCATTTCCTAACTACTTATGTCTTACTAATATAAATGTATAGTAAACAGGAAGGCTGTGGGTCCTTGTTCTACCTTACTCATTCCCTAACCAAGTTATATCTTACTACTACAACTGTATAGTAAGTAACAAGGCTATTGGTCCATGTTCAACCTTACTTGTTCCCTAACTATAATATATCTTACTACTACCACCATTGATTAATCAAAGATCCTACTGATCCTTGTTTTACCTTCCCCATTCAGCTTTCTACATTATTCATTCACTAACTATCTTATCTCTTACTGCTACAACCATATATTAAACAAGGATCCTGTTGACTATTGCTATACTTTACTTAATCCTTAACTATGTAATATCTTACTACTACAACCATATAGTAACCAAGGATCATATTGGTCCTTGTTCTACTTTACTCATTCTATAACTATGTTATACCTTACTACTACAACCATACAGTAACCAAGGATCCCACTGGTCCTTGTTCTACCTTACTTAATCCCTAAACTATGTTATATCAAATCACTACAACTGTATGGTAACTAAGGATCCTATTGGTGATTGTTCTACCTTAGTCATTCCCTAACTATATTATATTATACTACAACAACTGTATAGTAAACAAGGATCCAATTAGTCTTTGTTCTAACTTAC
Source organism: Protopterus annectens (assembly GCF_019279795.1). Taxonomy (NCBI): domain Eukaryota; kingdom Metazoa; phylum Chordata; order Ceratodontiformes; family Protopteridae; genus Protopterus; species Protopterus annectens. The sequence continues at coordinate 1,197,376,722 of NC_056737.1, forward strand.
TCATTTGTCATATCTTATTATTACAACCGTATAGCAGCCAAGGATCCTATTGGTTCCTGTTCTACCTTACTTATTCTATAAATATGTTATATTGTATTACTACAACTGTATATTAACCAAGGATCCTATTGGTCCTTGTTCTACCTCGCTCATTCCCTAACTATGTTATATCTTACTATACAACCATATAGTAACCAGGGATCATATTGCTCTGTTTTTTACCTTACTCATTCCCTAACTATGTTATATCTTACTACTACAACTGTATTGTAACTAAGGATCTTATTGGTTGTTGTTTTACCTTACTCATTCCCTAACTATGTTACATCTTACTAGTACCACTATAAAGTAACCAAGGAACATATTGGTCCTTGTTCTACCTTACTCATTCCCTAACTATGTCATGTATTAATACTAAAAATGTATAGTAACCAAGGATCCTGTGGATACGTGTTCCACCTTACTCATTCCCTAACTATGTTCTATCTTACTACTACAACTTTATAGTAACCAAGAATTCTATTGGTCATTGCAATATCTTGCTCATTCTGTAACTATGTTATATCTTACTATTACCACCGCATAGCAAACAAGGACGATATTGTGCCTTGTTCTGCCATACTCATTCTATAACAATGTTATACCTTACTAGTACAACTACATAGTAACCAAGGATTCTATTGGTCCTTCTTCTACCTTACTCATTCCCTAACTGTGTCACATCTTAGTACTACAATTGAATAGTAACCAAGGATACCACTGGTCTTTGTTCTCCATTACTCATTCTCTAACTATGTTATATTATACTACTACAACTGTATAGTAACCAAGGATCTAATTAGTCCTTGTTCTACCTTACTCATTCACTATGTTATATCGTACTATTACAACCGTATAGTAACCAAGGATCCTACTGGTCCCTATTCTACCTAACTCATTCTACAAATATGTTATATATTAACTACTACAAACGTATATTAACCAAGGTATGGGTTCTTCTTCTCCCTTACTAACTCCCTAACTATGTTATATCTTACTACTGCAACCGTATAGTAACCAAAGATCTAATTGGTCCTTTTTCTACCTTACTCATTCCCCATCTATGTTATATCTTACTACTACCCTGTATAGTAACCGAGGATCATATTGGTCCTTGTTCTACCTTACTCATTCACTATGTTATATCTTGCTATTGCAACCGTATAGTAACCAAGGATTGTACTGGTCCCTATTCTACCTAACTCATTCTACAAATATGTAACTATGTAACTACTACAAACATATTAACCAAGGTATGGGTCCTTCTTTTCCCTTACTAATTCCCTAACTATGTTATATCTTACTATACAATGGCAGGGTAACCAGGGATCCTATTGGTCCTTGTTCTACTTTAGTCATTTCCTAACTCTGTTATATCTTAGTACTACAACCTTATAGTAATCAAGGATCCTATTGGTCCTTGTTCTACATTAGTCATTTCCTAACTCTGTTATATCTTAGTACTACAACCTTATAGTAATCAAGGATCCTATTGGTCCTTGTTCTACTTTACTCATTCCCCAACTATGTTATATCTTACTACTACCCTGTATAGTAACCAAGGATCATATTGGTCCTTGTTCTTCCTTACTCATTCCCTAACTGTATCATGTCTTAATACTACAAATGTATAGTAACCGAGGATCCTGTGGATACATGTTTCACCTTACTCATTCCCTAACTGTGTCCTATCTTACTACTATAGCCTTATAGTAAACAAGGAGTCTATTGGTCCTTGCTCTACATTACTCATTCTGTAACTATGTTATATCTTACTACTACCGCCGTATAGCAACCAAGGACAATATTGGTCCTTGTTCTGCCTTACTCATTCTATAACAGTGTTATACCTTACTAGTACAACCATATAATAACCAAGGAGTCAATTGGTCCTTCTTATACCTTACTCATTCTCTAACTGTGTCACATCTTAGCATTACAACCGAATAGTTACCAAGGATTCCACTAGTCCTTGTTTTCCCTTGCTCATTCCCTAACTATATTATATCATACTACTACAACTGTATAGTAACCAAGGATCCAATTAGTCCCTCTTCTACCTTACACCTTCACTAACTATGTTATATCTTACCAAGGGGAATATTGATCCCTGTTCCACCTTACTCATTCTATAAATATGTTATATCTTAGTACTACAACCGTATATTAATCAATAATCCTATTGGTCCTTGTTCTACCTTACTCATTCCTTAACTGTCTTGTATCTTACTACTACAACCGTATACTAACCAAGGATCCTATTGATCCCTGTTCTACCTTACCCATTCCCTAAATATGTTTTATCTTACAACTACAACCGGATAGTAACCAAGGATCCTATTGGTCCTTTTTCACCCTCACTCATTCTCTAACTGTTATTTCTTACTACTACAAATGTATAGTAAGCAATAATCCTGTGGGTTCTTGTTTTACCTTATTCATTCTCCACCTATGTTACATCTTACTATACAACTGTAGGGTAAAGAAGGATCCCCTTGGTCTTTCTTCTACCTTACTCATTCCCTAATTATGTTATATGTTTCTACTACAAGCCTATAGTCATCAAGGATCCTATTGGTCCTTGTTCTCCTTTACTCATTCCGTAACTATGCTATATCTTACTACTACAACTGTGTAGTAACCAAGGTTCTATTGGCCCTTGTTCTACCTTACTCCCGTAACTATGTTATATCTTACTACTACAACTATACAGTAAACAAGGATCCTGTTTGTCATTGTTCTACTTTACTCATTTCCTAACTACTTATCGCTTACTACTATAAATGTATAGTAACCAGGAATGTGTGGGTCCTTGTTCTCCCTTACTCATTCCTTAACCAAGTTATGTCTTACTACTACAACTGTATAGGAAGTAACAAGGCTCTTGGTCCTTGTTCAACCTTACTCATTCCTTAACCAAGTCATGTCTTACTACTACAACTGTATAGGAAGTAACAAGGCTCCTGGTCCTTGTTCAACCTTACTCATTCCTTAACCAAGTCATGTCTTACTACTACAACTGTATAGGAAGTAACAAGGCTCTTGGTTCTTGTTCAACCTTACTCATTCACAAACTTATATATTTACTACTGCCACCACTGAGTAACTAAAGATCCTATTGATCCTTGTTCTACCTTACTCATTCTATAACTATGTAATATCTTACTACTACAACCGTATAGTAACCAAGGATCCTAGTGATCCTTGTTCTACCTTACTCATTCCCTAGTTATGTTATATCTTATTACTGCAACCGTATAGTAACAAAGGATCCTACTGGTCCTTCTTCACCCTCGCTCATTCTCTAACTATGTTATTTCTTACTACAAATGTAGAGTAACCAATAACCCTGTGGGTTCTTCTTCTACTTATTCATTCCCCACCTATGTTATATCTTACTATACAACTGTAGGGTAAAGAAATCTTGGTCTTTCTTCTACCTTACTCATTCCCTAGCTAGGTTATATCTTTCTACTACAGCCCTATAGTAACCAAGGATTCTATTGGCCCTTGTTCAACCTTACTCATTTCCTGACTATATCTTACCACTACAACCATACAGTAACAAAAGATTCCATTGGGCCTTGTTCTACCTTACTCATTCCCTAACCAAGTTATATCTTACTACTGCAGTAAGCAAGGATCCTATCTGTCTTTGTTCTACCTTACTCATTTCCTAACTACTTATCGCTTACTACTATAAATGTATAGTAAGCAGAAATGCTGTGGGTCCTTACTCTACCTTTCTCATTCCCTAACCAAGTTATATCTTGCTACTACAACTGTATAGCAAGTTATGATCCTGTTGGTCTTTGTTCAACGTTACTCGTTCCCTTACTATGATATATCTTACTGCTACCACAGCTGAGTAACCAAAGATACTATTTAGCCTTGTTGTACCTTATTCATTTTATAACTATGTTATATCCTACTACTACAGTGGTATAGTCGCCAAAGATCCTATTGGTTAGCTTTCTACCTTTGTCACTCCCTAACTATCTTACCTCCTACTACTACTGTATATTAAACAAGGATCCTATTGGCCATTGTTTTACCTTACTCAATCCTTAACTATGCAGTATCTTAATACTACAACCACATAGTAACCAAGGATCATATTGGTCCTTGCTCTACTTAACTCATTCTATACCTATGTTATACCTTACAACTACAACCATATAGTAACCAAGGATCCTATTGGTCTTTGTTCTACCTTACTCATTCCCTAACTATGTCATATCTTACTATTACAACAGTACAGTAAGCAAGGATCCCACTGGTCCATCTTCTACCTTACTCATTCACTATGTTATATTATACTACTACAACTGTATAGTAACCAAGGATCCAATTAGTCCTTGTTATACCTTACTCATTCACCTAATTATGATATATCTTACTATTACAACCGTATAATAACCAAGAATCCTATTTGTTCCCATTCTACCTAACTCATTCATTAAATGTTATATCTTACTACTACAACCATACATTAACCAAGGATTCTATGGGTCCTTGTTCTACCTTACTAATTCCCTAACTGTTATACCTTACTATACAACCATAGGGTAACCAGGGATCATATTGGTCCTTGTTCTACCTTACTCACTCCCAAACTATGTTATATCTTACTATACAACTGTAGGGTAAAGAAGGATCCTCTTGGTCTTTCTTCTACTGTACTCATTCCCTAACTATGTTTTTATATATATATATATATATATATATATATATATATATATATATATATATATATATATATATATATATATTTCTACTACAACCATATAGTAACCAAGGATCCTATTGGTCCTTCTACCTTACTCATTCCCTAACTATATTATATCTTACTACTACAACCGTACAGTAACCAAGGATCCTATTTGTCATTGTTCTACCTTACTCATTTCCTAACTACTTATGTCTTACTAATATAAATGTATAGTAAACAGGAAGGCTGTGGGTCCTTGTTCTACCTTACTCATTCCCTAACCAAGTTATATCTTACTACTACAACCATATAGTAAGTAACAAGGCTATTGGTCCATGTTCAACCTTACTTGTTCCCTAACTATAATATATCTTACTACTACCACCATTGATTAATCAAAGATCCTAGTGATCCTTGTTTTACCTTCCCCATTCAGCTTTCTACATTATTCATTCACTAACTATCTTATCTCTTACTGCTACAACCATATATTAAACAAGGATCCTGTTGACTATTGCTATACTTTACTTAATCCTTAATTATGTAATATCTTACTACTACAACCATATAGTAACCAAGGATCATATACTACTACAACCATATAGTAACCAAGGATTCTATTGGTCCTTGGTCTACCTTACTTATTCCGTGACTTTGTCATATCTTACTACTACAACCATACAGTAACCAAGGATCCCACTGGTCCTTGTTCTACCTTACTTAATCCCTAAACTATGTTATATCAAATCACTACAACTGTATGGTAACTAAGGATCCTATTGGTGATTGTTCTACCTTACTCATTCCCTAACTATATTATATTATACTACAACAACTGTATAGTAAACAAGGATCCAATTAGTCTTTGTTCTAACTTACTCATTTGTCATATCTTATTATTACAACTGTATAGCAGCCAAGGATCCTATTGGTTCGTGTTCTACCTTACTTATTCTATAAATATGTTATATTGTATTACTACAACTGTATATTAACCAAGGATCCTATTAGTCCTTGTTCTACCTCGCTCATTCCCTAACTATGTTATATCTTACTATACAACCATATGGTAACCAGGGATCATATTGGTCTGTGTTTTACCTTACTCATTCCCTAACTATGTTATATCTTACTACTACAACTGTATTGTAACTAAGGATCTTATTGGTTGTTGTTTTACCTTACTCATTCCCTAACTATGTTACATCTTACTACTACCACTGTATAGTAACCAAGGAACATATTGGTCCTTGTTCTACCTTACTCATTCCCTAACTATGTCATGTATTAATACTAAAAATGTATAGTAACCAAGGATCCTGTGGATACGTGTTCCACCTTACTCATTCCCTAACTATGTTCTATCTTACTACTACAACCTTATAGTAACCAAGAATTCTATTGGTCGTTGCACTATCTTACTCATTCTGTAACTATGTTATATCTTACTATTACCACCGCATAGCAAACAAGGATGATATTGGGCCTTGTTCTGCCATACTCATTCTATAACAATGTTATACCTTACTAGTACAACTACATAGTAACCAAGGATTCTATTGGTCCTTCTACCTTACTCATTCCCTAACTGTGTCACATCTTAGTACTACAATTGAATAGTAACCAAGGATACCACTGGTCCTTGTTCTCCATTACTCATTCTCTAACTGTTATATTATACTACTACAACTGTATAGTAACCAAGGATCTAATTAGTCCTTGTTCTACCTTACTCATTCACTATGTTATATTGTACTATTACAACCATATAGTAACCAAGGATCCTACTGGTCCCTATTCTACCTAACTCATTCTGCAAATATGTTATATATTAACTACTACAAACGTATATTAACCAAGGTATGGGTCCTTCTTCTCCCTTACTAACTCCCTAACTATGTTATATCTTACTACTGCAACCGTATAGTAACCAAAGATCTAATTGGTCCTTTTTCTACCGTACTCATTCCCCAACTATGTTATATCTTACTACTACCCTATATAGTAACCAAGGATCATATTGGTCCTTGTTCTACCTTACTCATTCACTATGTTATATCTTGCTATTGCAACCGTATAGTAACCAAGGATCATACTGGTCCCTATTCTACCTAACTCATTCTACAAATATGTAACTATGTAACTACTACAAACTTATATTAACCAAGGTATGGGTCCTTCTTTTCCCTTACTAATTCCCTAACTATGTTATATCTTACTATACAATGGCAGGGTAACCAGGGATCCTATTGGTCCTTGTTCTACTTTAGTCATTTCCTAACTCTGTTATATCTTAGTACTACAACCTTATAGTAATCAAGGATCCTATTGGTCCTTGTTCTACATTAGTCATTTCCTAACTCTGTTATATCTTAGTACTACAACCTTATAGTAATCAAGGATCCTATTGGTCCTTGTTCTACTTTACTCATTCCCCAACTATGTTATATCTTACTACTACCCTGTATAGTAACCAAGGATCATATTGGTCCTTGTTCTTCCTTACTCATTCCCTAACTGTATCATGTCTTAATACTACAAATGTATAGTAACCGAGGATCCTGTGGATACATGTTTCACCTTACTCATTCCCTAACTGTGTCCTATCTTACTACTATAGCCTTATAGTAAACAAGGAGTCTATTGGTCCTTGCTCTACATTACTCATTCTGTAACTATGTTATATCTTACTACTACCGCCGTATAGCAACCAAGGACAATATTGGTCCTTGTTCTGCCTTACTCATTCTATAACAGTTATACCTTACTAGTACAACCATATATTAACCAAGGAGTCAATTGGTCCTTCTTATACCTTACTCATTCTCTAACTGTGTCACATCTTAGCATTACAACTGAATAGTGACCAAGGATCCCACTAGTCCTTGTTTTCCCTTACTCATTCCCTAACTATATTATATTATACTACTACAACTGTATAGTAACCAAGGATCCAATTAGTCCCTCTTCGACCTTACACCTTCACTAACTATGTTATATCTTACTATTACAACCGTATAGTAACCAAGGGAAATATTGATCCCTGTTCCACCTTACTCATTCTATAAATATGTTATATCTTAGTACTACAACCGTATATTAATCAATGATCCTATTGGTCCTTGTTCTACCTTACTCATTCCTTAACTGTCTTGTATCTTACTACTACAACCGTATACTAACCAAGGATCCTATTGATCCCTGTTTTACCTTACCCATTCCCTAAATATGTTATATCTTACAACTACAACCAGATAGTAACCAAGGATCCTATTGGTCCTTCTTTACCCTCACTCATTCTCTAACTGTTATTTCTTACTACTACAAATGTATAGTAAGCAATAATCCTGTGGGTTCTTGTTTTACCTTATTCATTCTCCACCTATGTTACATCTTACTATACAACTGTAGGGTAAAGAAGGATCCCCTTGGTCTTTCTTCTACCTTACTCATTCCCTAATTATGTTATATGTTTCTACTACAAGCCTATAGTCATCAAGGATCCTATTGGTCCTTGTTCTCCTTTACTCATTCTGTAACTATGCTATATCTTACTACTACAACTGTGTAGTAACCAAGGTTCTATTGGCCCTTGTTCTACCTTACTCCCGTAACTATGTTATATCTTACTACTACAACTATACAGTAAACAAGGATCCTGTTTGTCATTGTTCTACTTAACTCATTTCCTAACTACTTATCGCTTACTACTATAAATGTATAGTAACCAGGAATGTATGGGTCATTGTTCTCCCTTACTCATTCCTTAACCAAGTTATGTCTTACTACTACAACTGTATAGGAAGTAACAAGGCTCTTGGTCCTTGTTCAACCTTACTCATTCCTTAACCAAGTCATGTCTTACTACTACAACTGTATAGGAAGTAACAAGGCTCTTGGTCCTTGTTCAACCTTACTCATTCCTTAACCAAGTCATGTCTTACTACTACAACTGTATAGGAAGTAACAAGGCTCTTGGTCCTTGTTCAACCTTACTCATTCACAAACTGATATATTTACTACTGCCACCACTGAGTAACTAAAGATCCTATTGATCCTTGTTCTACCTTACTCATTCTATAACTATGTAATATCTTACTACTACAACCGTATAGTAACCAAGGATCCTATTGGTCCTTGTTCTACTTTAGTCATTCTCTAACTATGTTATATCTTACTATTACAACTACATAGTAACCAAGGATTCTATTGGTCCTTGTTCTACCTGGCTTATTCCCTAACTATGTCATGTCTTACTATATGACCATAGGGTAACTAGGGATCATATTGGTCCTTGTTCTACCTTACTCACTCCCAAACTATGTTATATCTTACTACTATAACTATATAGTAGCCAAGGATCTAATTGGTTCTTGTTCTACCTTACTCATTCCCTAACTATGTTATATGTTACTACTACCACTGTAAAGTAACCAAGGAACATATTGGTCCTTGTTCTACCTGGCTTATTCCCTAACTGTCATGTCTTACTATATGACCATAGGGTAACTAGGGATCATATTGGTCCTTGTTCTACCTTACTCACTCCCAAACTATGTTATATCTTACTACTATAACTATATAGTAGCCAAGGATCTAATTGGTTCTTGTTCTACCTTACTCATTCCCTAACTATGTTATATGTTACTACTACCACTGTAAAGTAACCAAGGAACATATTGGTCCTTGTTCTACCTTGCTCATTCTCTAATGATACCATGTCTTAATGCTAATAATAGTAACCAAGGCTCCTGTGAATACCTGCTCCACCTTACTCATTGTTTAACTATGTTCTATCTTACTACTACAACCGTATAGTAACCAAGGATTCTATTGGTCTTTGCTCTACCTTACTCATTCTATAACAATGTTATACCTTACTTGTACAACCATATAGTAACCAAGGATTACATTGGTCCTTTTTCTACTTTACTCATTCCCTAACTGTGTCACATCTTAGTTCTACAACCGAATAGTAACCAAGGATCCCACTGGTCCTTGTTCTCCCTTACTCACTCCCTAACTATGTTAGATTATACTACACCAACTGTATAGTAACCAAGAATCTAATTAGTCCTTGTTCTACCTCACTTATTCACTAGCAATGTTATATCTTACTATACAACTGTAGGGTAAAGAAGGATCCTCTTGGTCTTTCTTCTACCTTACTCATTCCCTAACTGTTATATATTTCTACTACAACCGTATAGTAACCAAGGATCCTATTGGTCCCTGTTCTACATTACTCATTCTATAAATATGATATATCTGGGTCTATATCACATAGTCAAACTGCAATAAGTTCGACTACGTAAATGTTGAAGCCTGAAGTTCGAAATGCAATAACTTTGTGCACTCAGGACACAGATTTTTTTCCCTGGGAAAAAAATCGCTGTTCCGGTACAAAACCAAAAAATACACTTCAAACTGTTCCTAATGTGGGGGGGGGCTTTGCTCCCCCACCCTCCTACTTAAATATAGCAACTCTGAGATTGCACCACAGTGGAGGAAATAGCAAAGCCATGGAAATGGCCCACCAAATTTTTTCCCTGGAAAAAAATTTGGTGTTCTGTGGCTTCGCTATTTTGACATTTCGAACTTCCCAGTTATGTTACAGCATTCGGACAACTGTGCATTCGAACTACTAATATAGACCCGCTATATCTTACTAGTACAACCGTATTTTAAATAAGGATCCTATTGGTCCTTGTTCTACCTTAGTCATTCCCTAACTATGTTATATCTTACTACTACAACCTAACTATGTTATATCTTACTACTACAACTGTATAGTAACAAAGGATTCCATTGGGCCTTGTTCTTCTTTACTCATTCTATAACTATATTATATCTTAATAATACAAGCATATAGTAAGCAAGGATCGTTTGCTCCATTTTCTACCTTTTACTCATTCCCTAATTATGTTATAGCTTACTACTACAGCCATATACTAACCATGGATCCTACTGATCCTTTTTCTACATAACCCTTTTTTTAGTCATTTGTTAATTTAATTGCATTTAATTAAACTGTATTTGCCGTAATATTGATACACATGTGCTAGCCTGCACTGCATTTGAATTGTATTTACTGCTGTTTTAGCTGCTTCTCTGTAAAAAAAAAAAAATCCTAGCTTGTTTCCTGCCTTTTCTGTAACTTGTCTAGTCCAGATACAGACTTGTTGTATCCAGGACTGTTTGTAAGCTCCTGAGCCCCCCAAGCCTTTCTGTGTTGGAGAGAAGCCTCCTAGCTTATCAGTGGGAGTGATAAGCACTAGGTAGCCTATCTACCACAGGAGGAGAGGTTTCTGGCCCAGAAATTATAGTTTATTGGCCATTTGGGAAGCTCTTCCATCTCTTTCAACCTTCTGATTCAAAGGCCTGTGTTTGTGCTTGTTTCCTGCCTTTCCTGTTACTAGTCTAGTCCAGGTACAGATTTGCTGTATCCAGGACTCTTTGTAAGCTTCTGAGCCCCCCCCCCAAGCCTTTCTGTGTTGGAGGGAAGCCTTCTAGCTTATCAGTGAGAGTGGTAAGCATCAGGTAGCCTATCTACCATGGGAAGAGTGGTTCTTGGCCCATAAATTGTAGTTTATTGGCCATTTAGGCAGTTTTCCATCTCTTTCAACTTGCTGGCTTAAAAGCCTGCATTTGCGCTTGTTCTCCACCTTTTCTGTAACTAGTCTAGTCCAGGTACAGATTTGCTGTATCCAGGACTCTTTGTAAGCTTCTGAGCCCCCCAAGCCTTTCTGTGTTGGAGGGAAGCCTTCTAGCTTATCAGTGGGAGTGGTAAGCATTAGGTAGCCTATCTACCACAAGAGGAGTGGTTCCTGGTCCAGAAATTGTAGCTACTGGCCATTTGGGCAGTTTTTCCCCATCTCTTTCAACTTTCTGGTTTAAAAGCCACACTTCATAATTTCATAGTATAGTACTAGGCTATCTGCCCTGGGGCATTTGTAAGCCTAGCCATAGTGATGTGGCTTTTGCCACCCCATGAAATGGTACAGAAATATACAGATAAAATCTAGAATACTGTGCCTCTGTCTAGTAGTGACACAGTGAAGGTCCCCTTATATAATAGAATTAGTTTACTGTGCCCCTGTCTAGCAGTGACACAGATGTGACCCCTGGGGTAAACTTACGATCTCCCATCCACTCATCAAGATTTCTCTTGAAGAGAGTCAGTGAGGGGCTCTGCCTAATACGAACTGGGATCCTGTTCCAAAGCAAGGGAAGCCTCTGAGTTATGAATCTATCCCTCCAGCATGTCCTATTCATACTTGTGCCGAGGTTTAAGTCTTTAGCTCTTGTGGTCCTGATGGATTTGGATTTTTTGAGGTGGAGCATGTCCATCAGATCCTGATTGGACATGGCCTTATACGTCAGGCAGAGATCACCTCTGAGCAGGTGGTATGCTACTGAATAGAGCTGAAGTTTCTTTAGTCTGGCAGAATAAGACATATGTTGGAGACCCTTGATCCTTTTGGTGAGGTACTTTTGTGGTCTCTCCAGCTGTTGCAAGTGCCGGGTGAGGTACATACCAAATGGGGCATTGTACTCAATCATGGGTCTGATCAGGGAGGAATATAGGGGTACAATGACATCCTTGGATCTAGATGTGAAACCCTTCATGATGAGGTGTGCAAGGTAGAATGTTTTTCTAACCACTTTGGCAACGTGGGTGTCAAATGAGAGGTTGCTGTCTACTTGGGTCCCTAGGTCTCTGATTACTTTTTCCGTACTCAGTGGGTTGCTGTCTATATGATAATTTGTGGGTACTTTGTTTTTTCCAAAAGGGATAACTATACATTTTTTGGCATTTAGTTTAAGGCCGTGACTACGGCACCAGTTGTCCGTTTCAGTGAGGCCTTTTTGTAGGATGTGTGTATCTGCTGGTGTATCGACTATCGCACCTAGTTTGCAGTCATCTGCGAACTTTGTCAGCCACAGCCCTCCCAATGTTTGCTTTAACATCTGAGAAATAAATGCCGAACAAGAGGGGTCCCAGGACAGATCCCTGTGGGACACCACTTGTGACTGGCTTTGAGTCTGACATTGCTCCAGCGATTTTAACTTTATGGGTTCTGTCCTTTAGCCAGTTTGCAACCCATCTAGTGACATAAGGGTTTACTTTTAAGCTGTTTAGCTTATCTATGATGCCTGAGTGGGGTATTGTGTCAAAGGCCTTAGCCAAGTCCAGGTATGCTGTATGGATTGCTTTGCCCTCATCAATGGCTCTAGTGACTGTTTCGAAAAAGTCAACCAGGTTTAAAAGGCAGGATCTGCCCTTTACAAAGTCAAACTGGGTGGGGTCAAGCGTCTGTAGGTCCCCTATGTCTCCGTTTATGAGTTCCATAATGATTCTTTCCATAGCTTTGCAGACCAGGCTAGTCAAGCTTATGGGGCGGTAGTTTCCAGGGTCTGTAGAGGCACACCCCTTGTGGAGTGGGACCACTGTTGCTGTACGCCAATGTTCAGGTACATATCCCGAAGTAAGGCTAAGGTTAAATAGCATTTTTATGTGTGGGTTTAGCTCCTCTTGCAGTTCACGTAACACGCACCCCGGGATACCGTCAGGTCCCATTGATGCTGTGCTTTTTGCTTTGTTTAGGGTGGTTCTCACTTGGACATCTGAGATGACAGGGAGATTACATTCAGCTGGGATAAGTATTTCTTCTTTTGGGGGTGAAGGAGGCGAGAAATTTGCACTGAACCTGTCAGCCAGAATGTTAGCAATATCTGTGGGTTCAGTGTATTTTTTGTTGTTGGGCACCACCTCTGAGCATATCTGAGGGTTTCTGCCCAGGTTTCTAACATAGCTGAAGAAGGCTTTGTGGTTATCTTTAGTGTCCTTAGCGATTTTTCTCTCAAAGTTTGCCTTGGATGTTTTTATGAGAGAACGTAGTTTTCTGCTAATGTTGATCAGAGATGTCTTCCCTTCATGGGATTTCGCTCTGACGTGCAGTAGCTTCCTTCTTTTGTTATACAATTTGTTTATGGCTGAGGTCCACCAGACAGGACGCTTACATTTGGTGGAGAGGGACTTGGATTTCTTTGGGATTGCATGATCCATGCATTCTTGGAGATGTCCATAGAAAGCATTTGTGAAGGATTCAGCATTGTGGGATGTGGTATCCACTGGCACAGTGGGCTTAAAGGATACCATCTCACTCTTAAGAAGCGTGAAGTCTGCTTTTGAGAAGTTTTTCACTGTGGTCTTCTGTGCTGGGGGTGGAGGTGGGATATGTATATCCAGGGTGATTAGTTTGTGGTCAGATCTCACTAGTGAGGGGTATACTTCTGGTGTGGAGCATTTTGTCCCCATGTTTGTGATGATCAGGTCTAGTATATTATCTCCCCTAGTGGGAGAGGTGACTAGTTGTTCCAGTGCATTTGAATTTATGAATTCCAGGAACCTTTGGGCTAGGGTATTAGGGCTAGAATAATGTACCCAATCTATGTTTGGGTAGTTGAAGTCTCCCAGTATGATGGTATTTTGTGATACATTCATATCCTCCAATGTCTTCAGGAAGGCTGAGTGGGGTTCTTGAGATTGGGAGGGTGGTCTGTAACATGCTACCAGTTGTATAGCAGTTTTGCCTATGGTTAGTTGCACCTGTATGGTCTCTGATGCTTCATGTGTTGCTACTAACCTGGAGGTGTAGGTGTCCTTTATGAATATGGACACTTCCCCTCCCTTTGTGGTTCGGCCCGGGTTTTGGGGCCGAAAAGCATGATACAAGGTATAGCCTGGTAGCACTGGGGTGCTCTCAGGAGCCTTGAACCAGGTTTCAGTTACTGCACAGATGTCAATGTTCTCCATGCTGAGGAGTGCATCAAGTGCCTGCATCTTGAGATTTAGACTTCTGGCATTGAGCAGCATTACCCTTAGTTTTTTCCATTTTGTTTTCTAAGGAGGTGGGTTTGTCTTTTGAGCCTTGCCTAAAAAAGGCACTATGGGGGTGGCAAGAGCCTTAGCCAATATCCGGAAGCCCAGTGGTGACAGGTGTAAGCCATCCTTGCGAAGCAGCGTGGCTTGTCCAACATATCATCCCAGGCAGACAGACATTGGATCCCCTTAGAATGACACCAGTACTTGAGCCAATTGTTAAAGCTGATCATCTTGTCTTTGTATTGTGGTTTCATTCTTGGTGAGGGCAAGATGCTGCTCAGGGTCAGGGTCATACCAGCCTGGGCTACATAATCGGAGAGGCGTTGCGTTGTTTCCCACCTTTCCTGTTACTAGCCTAGTCCAGATACAGAGTTGCTGTATCCAGGACTGTTGGTAAGCTTCTGAGCCCCGCAAGCCTTTCTGTGTTGGAGGGAAGCCTTCTAGCTTATCAGTGGGAGTGGTAAGCACTAGTTAGCCTATCTACCACAAGAGGAGTGGTTCTGGTCCAAAAATTGTAGTTTATTGGCCATTTGGGCAGTTTTTCCATCTCTATCAACTTTCTGGTTTTAAAGTCCATGTTTGCGCTTGATCCCCACCTTTCCCATAACTAGTCTAGTCCAGGTACAGATTTGCTGTATCCAGGCCTGTTTGTAAGCTTCTAAGCCCCCCATGCCTTTGTGTTGGAGTGCAGCCTTCTAGCTTATCAGTGGGAGTGGTAAGTACTAGATAGCCTGTCTACCACAAGAGTGGTTCTTGGCCCAGAAATTGTAGTTTGTTGATCATTCGGGAAGTTGTTCATCTCGTTCAACTTTCTGGTTTAAAAGACCACATCTGGGCTTGTTTCCCATCGTTCCTGTAACTAACTTACTGGAAAGCACTAGAAAGCCTTAAACTGATACAAGCCTTCTAGCTTAAAAAAGAGACTTTGGAGTGATTGAGTATCAGTTTTCTGTATTTTCTTGCTGTACTTAACTGTTTTCCGCCTAAATACTGATTTTTCCAGCACTTATTGTGATTTAAAAGCTTGTTTTTTTCACATATTGTACTTATTTGACTGCCTGCACTTTTAAAAAGTTGTTTTTTGTTTAAATACATTGTTTACCTGTTGTAGGCTACACACTAAAGCGTGATAGCCTTTTCTGATCGCTTGTAGTCGTTTAAAGCTGTTTTAAGTGTACTTTTTACTGTTTTCTCCTTATCTTTTCAAAAAAAAGTTTCCTGCCTTTCTACGCTAATATAGTCCAGTTTTCAGGCTAGTGCTGAATTCAGGGCTGTGTTACAAGTTTTTGAGTTGCCCATACCTTACTTGGATAGAGGGAAGTTTCTCTGTTCACCTGTGAGAGAGGGGAACTTTGAGCAGCCATCTGTCCCTGGAGGAGTGGTTCCAACCCAGAAGTTAGTAATTTAAAAACCACATTTGCACGGTTTTGTGCGCTGGGCAGTACTGGTTAGCTAGGGTTAAATTATTCCCGGCTCCCCTAAGTCTCCTCTTCAGTTTTTCACTTGAAACTAGTCTAACTCTCAACCTAAGCACTCAAAAAGCATCCTACAGTCCAGCACTTGCTCAGACCTAATAGCAAGCAATAATATACCCCAACACTTGACTGCCCAGCAGGGCAAGGCTCTTTATCCACCCCTCACCAACCAAGTGACTAAACAGCTCACCCTACTATTCAGGCATGACCAAAGGACAAGTTCAGGTGTGCTCTCCAGTCCAGCTGGTGAATCTGGATATCCTGAGGCAATGTTACAACTGCCTAATGTACACAGACAGCCCTCTCCTCCTACCACAAAACACTAACATATGTGAGAGATGCAATTATACAGCCAAACTGGAGGCTAAGGTCTCTCCACCCAAGACTGGAACAGACATTCATGAGGAGAAGGTTAACACTTGCACCACACCTCCAGCCTCACATAACCCTACTAAACCAGAACTGGCAAAAAATACACACAAATACACAAAATCATACTCGGAGGCTCTAAATAAAAACCTGCAAAAGCATCAGAGAGCTCCAAAGCAGACACCCACAAAACCTGCACCTCCCGCCACAAACCAGACAACACAAAAAACACAAAATCAGTGTGCCACACAATCACAGCCCTTAAGGCGAAATTACATACCTAACACACTAGTAATAGGTGACTCAATAGTCAGGGATACTGATGCCCCACTCACTAGGCTGGACAAGGAGAAGGTTACTGTTAGCTGCCTATCGGGAGCCAGAATTCGCCACATAACACAAGCACTCAGGTCACTCCAGAACAAATACAAATATGACTCTGTCATTGTTCATGTTGGTGTGAATGACCTGAAATGTACCTCCCTGGACTACATGAAAAGAGACATGGAAGAGCTCTCGGATCATGTAGCCCAGGCGGGTATGACCCTAACCCTGAGTAGCATCCTGCCCTCACCAAGAATAATACCTCAGTATAAAGAAAACAATCATCAATTTCAACAATTGGCTAAGCTTCTAGTGTCATTCAAAGGGGATCCAGTGTCTGTCAGCCTGGGATGACATGCTCGACAAGCCGCATTGCTTCACAAGAGATGGCTTGCACCTGTCACACCTTGACTTTCGAATACTGGCCAAGGCTCTTGCTGCCCTCATAGTGCCTTTTTTAGGCAAGGCTCAAAATTCAAACCCACCACCGTAAACAGAACAAGTAAAAAAAATGAGTGTTATGCTACTCAACGCCAGATGTTTAAATCTCAAAATGCATGCGCTCGAAGCACTCCTAAGTATGGAGAACGTCGACATCTGTGCAGTAACTGAAACATGGTTCAAGGTACGGAGGGCATTCCAGCACTACTGGGCTACAACTCATACCACACATTTCAGCCACAGAACATGGACCAAAACACAAAAGGGAGGCGGTGTATCCATATTCATCAAGGATACTTACACCTCCATGTTAGTGGCGCAGCATGATACCTCTGAGATCATCCATGTGCAACCAACATTGGGCAAATCTGCAATGCAAATTGTGGCCTACTACAGATCACCCTCCATGACCCAGGACCACAACTCCGCCTTTCTGGAGACACTGCAAAACATGAAAGCCCTACCGAACACCCTGATATTGGGCAATTTCAATTACCCTACCATTAACTGGGAAAACAACTTGAGTACAAACTCCCAAGCTCACTGCTTCCTGGAATTTATCAACTCAAATGCCCTGGATCAGCTGGTAAACTCCCCTACCAGAGGCCACAAAATATTGGACCTGGTCATAACCAACATGGGCGACAGGTGTTCTGTACCGGAGGTCAACCCGTCACTGGTTAGATCAGACCATAAACTAATCACCCTGGATGCCACACCCCACCACCACCCCCAACCAAGGAAATGACAGTGAAAAACTTTTCTAAACCAAACTTCACCTTACTTAAGGCAGAGGTGGTAAGTTTCACAGCCCCCACGGTAAAGGATAACACTGCCCAAGATGCAGAATCCTTTACAATTGCACTCTATGAGCACCTACAAGGATGCATAGATTGTGCCATCCCTAGCAAGACCAAGACTCACTCCCCTAAGAGAAGGAAACCAGTCTGGTGGACCCCTGCCATAAACAGGTTATACAACAGAAGGAGGAAACTAGTTCAGAAAAAAAGCAAATCCCAAGAAGGAAATACATCCCTGATCAGTATCAGTAAGAAACGAAGGTCCCTCATAAAATCATCCAAGGCTAACTTAGAAAGAAAAATAGCCAAGGATTTGAAAGATAACCACAAAGCCTTCTTTAGCTATGTCAAGAATCTAAGTGGCAACTCGCAGATATGCTCTGAGTTAGCGCAAAATAGCACAAAATATACTGAACCTACTGATATTGCCAACATCCTGGCAGATAGATTCAGTGTAAACTTCACCTCCCTCTCACCTTCAAAAGGGCCCACAACAATACTGGAAAAGTGTAGTGTCCCAAAAATCACAGAAGCACAGGTGAAAACAGCCCTTTCAAAAGCCAAAAACACAGCTTCAATGGGGCCAGATGGTGTCCCAGGCTGCGTCTTGCACAAACTACAGAATGAACTAACCCCCCATCTAAACACGCTGTTCAACCTCAGCCTCTCCACAAGCTACATGCCCATGGAATGGTACACAGCAATGGTTATTCCGCTCCACAAAGGAGAGGCCACAACTGACCCTGGTAACTATCGCCCCATAAGCCTGACTAGCCTGGTCTGCAAGGCTATAGAGCGCATCATCATGGAACTCATTAACAAAGACATTGAGAACCTCCAAACACTTGACCCGACCCAGTTCAGCTTTAAGGGCAGATCATGCCTACTAAACCTGGTTGACTTCTTCGAGACAGTCACCAAGGCCATAGATAAGGAAAAGGTGGTTCACACAGCCTACCTTGATCTTGCCAAGGTGTTTGACACCATTCCTCACTCGGGTATTATAGAAAAACTCATTAGCCTGAACATAAACTCCTATGTCACAAGATGGGTTGCCAACTGGCTTACAGACAAAACTCACACGGTAAGAATAGCGGGCTCCAGGTCCGACTCTAAACCAGTCACAAGTGGTGTCCCGCAAGACTCAGTTCTGAGACCCCTACTGTTCGGCATATATTTCTCAGAAGTAGAGGCAAACACAGGAGGACTATGGCTCACCAAGTTTGCCGATGACTGCAAACTGGGAGCCATAATTGACTCTGGCTGACACGGACATCCTTCAAAAAGGCCTTACTGAGACAGACACCTGGTGTTAAAGTCATGGCCTCAAGCTAAATGCCAAAAAATGCATAGTCATCCCATTTGGAAAAAACAAAACACCCACGAATTACCACATAGGTGGCAGCCCCCTTAATACAGAAGAGGTATTAGAGATCTGGGGACCCAGGTAGATAGTAATCTCTCCTTTGACAATCATATTGCCAAAGTAGTTAGGAAATACTTCTATGTGGCCCATCTAATTACTAAGGGGTTCACATCTAGAAATAAAGAGGTTATAGTGCCCCTCTACTCGTCACTCATCAGACCCATCGTAGAGTACAATGCCCCATTTGGGATGTACCTTACAAGACACTTCCAACAGCTGGAAAGACCACAAAAGCACCTCACCAAGAGGATTGCTGGCCTCAGACATATGTCCTATGCAGCCCAACTGAAAAAACTCCAGCTTTACTCAGTGGCATATCGCTTACTCAGAGGTGATCTCTGCCTGACTTACAAAGCCATGTCCAACTCAGAATTGATGGACATGCTCCACCTAAAGAAATCCAAGTCACTGCGTGCCATGTGCTCTAGTGAGCTAAACCTCACCACAACAATAACTAGAACATGCTGGAGGGATAGATTCCTGTCACAGAGACTCCCCATGTTTGGAACAAAATTCCTAACTACATTAGGCAGAGCCTCTCACTAACACTCTTCAAGAGAAGCCTTGACGAGTGGATGGGTAACAGAAAATACTCCCCTGGGATCACTTCATTGGCTCTGCATGACAGAGGATCAGTTAATTAATCAATGGGGTGGCGAAAGCCGACACGCTCTGGCTAGGCTTAAAAATGCCCTCAGGCAGATAGCCTAGTACCTACCTATGAACCTATGAATCTATGAACATTCCCTAAATATGTTATATCTTACTACTACTGCTACTACTACCATTAAGTAACCAAGGATCCTATTGCTCCTTCTTCAACCTTACTCATTCTCTAACTATGTTATTTCTTACGGCTGCACATGTATACTAGCCAAGCATCCTGTGGGTTCTTCTACCTTATTCATTCCCCACCTATGTTATATCTTACTACTAAAACTGTATACTAACCAAGGACCCTATTCTTCATTTTTCTACCTTACTCATTCCCTACCTATGTTATATCTTACTAGTAAAAACATATAGTAACCAGGGATCCTATTGTTCCTTATTCTACCTTACTTATTCTATAACTATGTTATAAGTTCTACTACAGTAGAATAGTAACCAAGGATCCTATTGGGCTTTATTCTACCTTACTCATTCCCTAACTTTATTATATACTACCACTGCAACCGTTTAGTAACAAAGGATTTTATTGGTCATTGTTCTACCCTACTCATTCCCAAACTATGTTATATCTTACTACTACAACTGTATAGTAATCAAAGATCTTTCTGGTCCTTGTTCTACCTTGCTCATACCCTATGTTATATCTTACTAATACAAGTGTATAATAACCAAGGATCCTATTGGTCCTTGTTCTAAATGACTCATTCTAAAAATATTTTATATCTTACTACTACAACCATAGGGTAACCAAGGATTGTATTCATCCTTATTCTACCCTACTTATTCCCTAACTATGTTATATCTTACTACTACAACCATAGGGTAACCAAGGATCGTATTCATCCTTATTCTACCCTACTTATTCCCTAACTATGTTATATCTTACTACTACAACCATAGGGTAGGGTAACCAAGGATCGTATTCATCCTTATTCTACCCTACTTATTCCCTAACTATGTTATATCTTACTACTACAACCATAGGGTAACCAAGGACTGTATTCATCCTTATTCTACCCTACTTATTCCCTAAGTATGTTATATCGTACTAATACAACTGTAGGGTAACCAAGGATCATATTCATCCTTATTCTACCCAACTTATTCCCTAACTATGTTATATCTTACTACTACAACTGTATAGTAATCAAAGATCTTTCTGGTTCTTGTTCTACCTTGCTCATACCCTATGTTATATCTTACTAATACAAGTGTATAATAACCAAGGATCCTATTGGTCCTTGTTCTAAATGACTCATTCTAAAAATATTTTATATCTTACTACTACAACCATAGGGTAACTAAGGATTGTATTCATCCTTATTCTACCCTACTTATTCCCTAACTATGTTATATCTTACTACTACAACCATAGGGTAACCAAGGATCGTATTCATCCTTATTCTACCCTACTTATTCCCTAACTATGTTATATCTTACTACTACAACCATAGGGTAGGGTAACCAAGGATCGTATTCATCCTTATTCTACCCAACTTATTCCCTAACTATGTTATATCTTACTACTAAAACCATAGGGTAACCAAGGACTGTATTCATCCTTATTCTACCCTACTTATTCCCTAAGTATGTTATATCGTACTAATACAACTGTAGGGTAACCAAGGATCATATTCATCCTTATTCTACCCTACTTATTCCCTAACTATGTTATATCGTACTAATACAACTGTAGGGTAACCAAGGATCGTATTCATCCTTCTTCTACCCTACTTATTCCCTAACTATGTTATATCGTACTAATACAACTGTAGGGTAACCAAGGATCGTATTCATCCTTATTCTACCCTACTTATTCCCTAACTATGTTATATCTTACTAATACAACTGTAGGGTAAACAAGGATCTTCTTGGTATTTCTTCTACCTTACACATTCCCTAACTATTTTATACCTTCCTACTGCAACCCTATAGTAATCAAGGATCCTTTTGGTCCTGGTTCCACAATACTCTTTCCCTAACTATGCTATATCTTACTACTACAACTATATAGTAACCAAGGATTCCATTGGTACGTGTTGTAACTTACTCATTCCCTAACTATTTTATATCTTACTACTACTACAACCATTCAGTAACCAAGGATCCTATTTGTCCTTGTACTGCCTTACACATTCTCTAACTACTTATGCCTTACTTCTATAGTAACCAGGACTGCTGTGGGTCCTTGTTCTACCGTACTCATTCTCTAACCATGTTATACCTTACTACTACAACCCTATAGTAATCAAGGATCCTTTTGGTCCTGGTTCCACAATACTCTTTCCCTAACTATAACATTTCTTACTACTACCACCACTGAGTAAACAAAGACACTATTGATCCTTGTTCTTTCTTACTCATTCTATAACTGTTATATCTTACTACTACAATGTATACTCACCTAAGATCCTGTTGGTCAGAGTTCTACCGTAGTCACTCCCTAACTATCTTATCTCATAAGCCTACAACCACGTAGTAAACAAAGATCCTTCTCATAATCCTACGACCATGTAGTAAACAAAGATCCTATTTCCCATTGCTCTGTCTTACTTAATCCCTAACTATGTTATATCTTACTAACACAACCGTATAGTAATAAGGGATCCTATTGGACCCGGTTCTACCAAACTCCTTCCCTAACTATGTTATATTTTACTACCACCACCATAGAGTAACCAAGGATCCTAATGGTCCTTGCCCTACCTTACTCATTCCCATACTAAGTTATATCTTTCTACTACAATGGCAAACTAATGATCCTATTTGTAATTGTTCTACCTTACTCTTTCCCAAACGATGGTATATCTTAATGCTACAACCATATAGTAAATAAGGATCCTATTGGTCCTTGATCTACCTTACCCATTCCCTAACTTTGTCATGTCTTACTTGTGCAACTGAATATTAACCAAGGATGCTATTGTTCCTTGTTTCACCTTACTCTTTCCAAAACTATGTTATATCTTACTACTACAAAAGTACAGTAACCAAGGATCCTATTGGTATTTCTTCTACCTTACTCATTCCCTCACTTTCTTTTTTCTATAAATGTATAGTAACCAAGGATCCTCTGTGTCCTTGTTCTACTCTACTCATTCCCTGACTATGTTATATGTTACTATTACAACCGTATAGTAATAGCTATCCTGTGGGTCCTTGTTCTGCCTTACTCATTCCCTAACTATGATATATCTTACTACTTCTACTGCATAGTAACCAAGGATCCTATTGGGCCTTGTTCTACCTTATCACTCCCTATCTATGTTATATCTTACTACTACAACTGCATAATAACCAAGGATCATACTGGTCCATGTCCACCTTACTCATTCCCTTACTATGTTATATCTTTCTACTGTAACAGCAAGCTAACTAAGGATCCTATTGGTAATTATTCTACCTTACTTATTCCATAACTATGTTATATCTTACTACTACCCCCATATAGTAACCAAGAATCCCATTTGTCACTGTTCTACCTTATTCATTCCCTAACTATCTTATATCTTACTACTTCCCCCGTATAGTAACCAAGGATCCTATTTGTCTTTGTTCTGCCTTAGTCATTCCGTAAGTATGCTTTACCTTAGTACTACAACTGTATAGTAATCAAGGATCCTGTTTGTCCTTGCTCTACTTTACTTCATTCTATAACAACCTTATATCTTAATATTACAATGGTATAGTAAATAGAGGATTCTATTTCCTAACTATGTTATTTCTTACTACCACAGCTGTATAATAACCAAGGAGTGTATTGGTCCTTGTTTTACTTTACTCATTCCCTAACTATGTTATATCTTACTACTACAACCGTATAGTAACAGAGGATTCTATTGGTCCTTGCTCTTCTTTACTCATTCTATAACTGTTACATTTTAATGCAACAATCATATAGAATCATATAGTAAGCAAGGATTCTAGTGATCCTTGTTCTACCTTACTCATTCCATAACTATGTTATATCTTAGTACTACCACCCTATAGTAACCAAGGTTCCCATTGCTCCTTGTTCTACCTTACTCACTCCCTATCTATGTTATATCTTACTACTACAACTGTATACCAACCAATGATCCTATTGGTCTTTGCTCTACCTTAGTCATTCCCTAGCTATGTTATATCTTAGTACTGCAACCATATACTAACCAAGGATCCTATTCATCCTCCTTCTACCTTACTCATTCTATAACAATGTTATATCTTACTACAATAACCGTATAGTAACCAAAGATCCTATTGGTCCTTATTCTACCGTACTCTTTTCCTAACTATGTTATATCTTATTTACACAACTGTGTAGTCACCAACATCCTATTGGTCCTTGTTCCACTTTCCTCATTCCTTAACTATGTTATTTCTTATTAATACAACCGTATAGTAACCAAGGATCCTATTGGTCTTTGCTCTTCTTTAGTATTTTCTAACTATGGTATATCTTTGTACTACATCTATACAGTAATTAAGCCGCCAGTTTCTCCTTGTTCAACCTTACTCATTCTAAAACAATGTTATATTCACTACTGTAACTATGTAGTATCCAAAGCTCCTATTAGTGCTTCTTATAACCTTACTCATTCTAAAACAATGTTATATTTACTACTGTAACTATGTAGTATCCAAAGCTCCTATTAGTGCTTCTTATAACCTTACTCATTCTAAAACAATGTTTATTTATTTATTTATTTTTATTTTACATTTGTTAACCGGGCTAGTCTAGCTGGATACATATCCGTTTTCAGTAAAGGCCCGAGGAGAAAAGCTCCAAACAAACCAAATGGTCAGTACATGTTCAAATTAGATACAAAATAGTGTTACAAAAAAAAAGAATACAAATAACATTTACAAGATGAAAAAAATTACATAGAAGTTATATAGGACAAAGATCATGCTGGAGGTTATACATAGGATTAATTTCACATAGCAATGGAAAATAGACTGGATCAGGTAGAATCCTTATTGATATTAGGAATGAGAGATTTTAGAGATCTGGATAAGAGAAATGGGCTAGGAGGAAGTGGGACTCGTAGGGTATGAGATATGTAGTTAGTCAGGTGCACAACATGGGCATAACCATTGTGTTGTGAGATATTCTTTAAGGTTGTTTTTGAATTGAGTGCATGAGGTTGCCAGTCTTAGGTAGTTTGGCAGGGAGTTCCACGGCTTGCCAATGGAGTTAGCGTAGAGGGCATCCCCACCTGAGTTCTTGGCTTTAATGGTTAGGATCTGGGTACTGTTAGAGGATCGAAGACTATTGAGGTTAGAGTACGGAGTCAGAATGCTGCATAGTGAGGGAGTTTTATCAGGATGGTTGATTATTTTGTAAGCTTCGGTGAGTTGGTTAAGTTTGAGGAGATTAGGCAGTTCCAGCCAGCCAAGGTTCTTCAAGTTAAGACAATGGTGGGTTCTATAAGGGGAACCTGTTATAAATCTAGCAATGTGGTTGTAGGCAAGAGAGAGCATGTTAAGTTCACGTTTGTTGAGGAAAGAGAGGACAGGGGAAGCGTAGAGGAGGGAAGAGAGGAGATGGGTACGGGCAATAGTTAATTTGGTAGAAGGAGTTAAGAAATTTTTAATTCTGTACATGGATCCTAGTTTTTTGTTAACAGACTTAATGGTTTGAGTAATGTGTATGTCGAATTTGAGCTTATGATCAATGGTAACTCCAAGTAATTTGGTACTGGTGACAGGGGTTATGAGGGTCCCATTGTTGGATTTAACATGGAAGGTTATATTGTTAGTGTTTGGGAGTGCTTTGCCATGGGATGAGAAAACGTTGGGGAAGAATAGTAATAATTTCGTTTTAGTTGGGTTAAGTAGGAGTTTCAAGTCGGTAAACCATTTTTCAACTAGAGAAAAACAATGTTGAGTGATGGTTTGGAGATTCAAGATGGAGACGTCTGAGCAGATTAGGGTGGAGTCGTCGGCATATTGTATGCAGGTGGATTTAGGGATGACTGATTGAAGGTCATTTATGAAGATGGAAAACAGAAGTGGGCTCAGTATGGAGCCCTGGGGAACACCTATGGTATTTGGGAGTAGTCCTGATATACAGTTTTGCCACAGGACAGCTTGTTGCCTACCCATGAGGTAGGCCTTGAACCAGTTTAGTGCTGGTGTGACCAGATGCAGGGTTTCGAGGGTGTTAAGAAGGAGCTGATGGTTGACCATATCAAAAGCTTTTGATAGGTCCAAAAAGAGGGCGGAGGATATGAGTTTGTTGTTGCGATTGTTATTGATGGAGTCAACAAAGGAAAGGAGGGCAGTAGTTGTACTATGGTGGGGGCAAAAGCCGTGCTGGGAGTTGGACAAGAGATGATTAAAGGTTAGGTAGTGAAGAAGTTGTTTGTGGATGCATCTCTCCATGATTTTCGCTATTGGGGACAGTATAGCTATTGGTCTATAATTTGAGGTTTCCATGGAGGTACCTCCTTTGTGAAGTGGAATGATATAAGAAATCTTCCAGATAGAGGGGATGTTCGTCTCAGTTATAGTTCTATTGATAAGGATTGATATTGGGTAGTCTATTACATCAGATGCAATTTGTAAGAATTCTGCAGGAAGGTGGTCAGCCGCTAGGGTGGTTGGTTTGAGTTTTTTTAGGAGGGTACGTATATAAGAGGAAGAGACTGGCTTTAAATTGAAAGGGGTAGGGGTGTCAACGTGCTGTTGAACAGCAGATGGGGGAGTGGAGGTTAGTTGACTGGCTAGTTTTTGGATAGTCTCAGTGAAGAAGGAGTTGAAGGTGTTGGCTACTTCTTCCTGTCCTTTCTCTATCAGTTTTTCGGGGGATGGGGTGGAGGTTTTACCTGGGTGCAGAAGGTTGTTAAAACCTGCCCAGAATTTCTTTGGGTTGTTTTGGTGTTTTTGCTGGAGGTGGCAGAAGTATTGTTTTTTATCTTGGGTAACAGCTGTTTTAGTGGTGTTTCTTAGTTGTTGAAATTTAGTGCGATCTTGGGAGGTTTTTGTGGCTCTCCATTTATCCCAGGCTTGGTCATGAAGTTTGATTTTGGTTTTGGTTTCTTTAGTTAGCCAAGGTGCTATACGAACTTTGGATCTAATTTGTCTATGTGGGGCATGTGAGTCAAGTATCTTAAGGAATGTGTCATTGAAGTGTGACACACTCTCGTCGAGTGGTAGGGTTTTTAGTATGGACCAGTTGCAGGATTTCAAGTCGGCAAGAAATAGTTGTGGGACAAATTTCTTTTTATTTCTGATTAGTCTATATGGGGGGGGTTAGAAGTTGGGCATTTATGTTTAATGATATAGGTTATTAGGTGATCACTGAGGTCACTGGGAAGGGTACCTGTGGTGTAGTTGTTTGAGTCCCTATTAGTAAGGATCCAGTCAATGATGCTTTCTTTTTGAAGAGAGTTGCCTATTCTAGTTGGGGATAGGATGGTTTGGGAAAAACCATGTAGATTGATAGGTTGTGGAGTTGTATGGGTAGAACAGAGAGACCAGTCTATGTTAACGTCTCCAAGTACTATGGTTTCTTGTGGGTAGCTGGTGGATAGCCAGCTCAGGGTTTGCTCCAGGTTTTCTGTGTTGTTCCCTGGTGGGATGTAAGTTACAATGAGGTTGATGCATTTTTGAGAGTTTAGGCAGATCTGTAGGGCAATAATTTCTAGGTTAGAGATTATAGGAGGTTGAATTGGATTTTTAAGGATATTCAGGGTATTTTTAAACATAACAGCTATTCCTCCACCTTTTTTTTTTGCACGATCAGCCCTAATAATATTGTACCCGGGTGGGAGGATCTCTTCATTCTTAGTAGAGGGCTTTAGCCATGTTTCGGTTAGACACATAATGTCAGGGGAATGAGTAGCTATAATGGCGTGAAGGTTGTGAACTTTGTTGTTAATGCTTCTTAGGTTCAGATGTAGTATTAGAAGGGAGTCAGTAGATTTTCGGGTTAATTTATTGGGGTGGGAGTCTGGCATGGTGGTGGGACCAGGGTTAGGGTGAATATCGCCGTCGATGTCTGTACGATTTTTTAGGTAGACTAACAATCTTTGTAGTTTAAATAGGATTTTGAGGTTAGCTTTGTTATGTGGAGATTTAGGGTAATGAAGTGTAGTGTTGACTATTTTGGGGGATACAATTTTGTCCTGGTAGAGTGAAGGTGGAATAGAAATGACATGGAGATTGCATTGGGAGTTGGTGTGAAGCTTAGGGAATGTTATATTTACTACTGTAACTATGTAGTATCCAAAGCTCCTATTAGTGCTTCTTATAACCTTACTCATTCTATGACAATGTTATATCGCACTACTACAACCGTATAGTAACCAAGGATCATATTAGTCCTTGTTCAACCTTCCTCATTCCCTAACCATGTTATTTTGTTCTACTATGTAACCAAGGATCCTGTTAGTCCTTGTTCTACCTCACTAATTCTATAAATGTATCATCTCTTACTACTACAACCGTAAGGTAACCAAGGATCATATTGGTCCTTGTTCTACACTACCCATTCCCTAACTATGGCATATCTTAGTACTACAACTGTAGGGTAACCAAGGATCCTAGTCATCCTTATTCTAGCTTACTCTTTTCCAAACTATGTTATATCTTACTACAACAACCATATAATAACCAAGGATCCTATTGGTCTATGTCCACCTTACTCATTCCCTTACTATGTTATATCTTTCTACTACAATGGCAAACTAACTAAGGATCCTATTGATAATTATTCTACCTTACGCATTCCATAACTATGTTATATCTTACTACTACCCCCGTATAGTAACCAAGGATCCTATTGGTCTTTGTTCTGCTTTAGTCATTCCCTAAGTATGCTTTACCTTAGTACTACAACTGTATAGTAATCAAGGATCCTGTTTGTTCTTGCTCTACTTTACTTCATTCTATAACAACTTTATATCTTAATATTACAATGGTATAGTAAATAGAGGATTCTATTGGTACTTGTCCCACCTTACTCATTTCCTAATTATGTTATGTTACTACCGCAACTGTATAATAACCAAGGATCCTATTGGTCCTTGTTTTACCTTACTCATTCCCTAACTATGTTATATCTAACCAATACAAATGTACAGTAACCAAGGATCCTATTGGTCCTTGCTCTACCTTACTCATTCCCTAACTATGCTATATCTTACTATTACAATCATATAGTAACCAAGGATCCTATTGGTCCTTGTTCTACCTTACTCATTCAATAAGAAACTTATATCTTACTACTACAACAGTATAGACACAAAGAATCCTATTGCTCCCTGGACTACTTTAGTCATTACCTAACTATCTCATCTGTTACTCCTACAAAAGATTAGTCACCAAGGATGCTATTGGTCATTGTTCTACCTTACCCAATCCCAAACTATGTAATATCTTACTACTACAACCATGTAGTAACCAAGGATCCTATTGTTCCTTGTTCTACTATACTCATGCCATAACTTTCATGTATCTTACTACTACTGTATCTTATCCAAGAATACTATTGGTCCTTGTTCTACCTTACTCTTTCCCTATCTATGTTATAGCTTACTATTACAAAGACATACTAACCAAGGATCATATTGGTTCTTCTTCTACCTTACTCATTCACTTAATATGTTGTACCTTCCTACTACAATGGCAAACTAACAAAGGATCCTATTAGTAATTGTTCTACCTAACTCATTCCATAACTGTGTTATATCTTACTACTACCACTGTGTAGTAACCAAGGATTCCGTTGGTCCTTGTTCTACTGTAGTCATTCCCTAACAATGTTGTATCTTACACCTACAACAATATACTAACCAAGGATCCTATCGGTCTTTGTTCAACCTTAGTCATTCCCTAACTATGTATATCTTACTACTACAACCGTACAATAATCAAGGACCCTATTTGTCCTGGTTCTACCTTATGTATTCTATAGCAATGTTATATCTTGTTTCTACAACAGTATAGTAACCAAGGATTCTATTGGTCCTTTTTCTACATCACTCATTCCCTAACTGTGTTATATCATATTACTACCACTGTATAGTAACCAAGGATCCTATTTGTCCTTGTTCTACCTTATTCATTCCCTAACAATTTTATATCTTACTACTATAACAGTATAGTAAGCAAAGATCCTATTGGTCCTGATCTACCTTAATCATTCCCTAACTATGTTATATATTACTGCTACAACCATATAACAACAAAGGATATTAGCGGTCCTTGTTCTCCCTTACTCATTCCCTAACTATGTTATATTGCAATATGACAACTGTATAGTAACC
This sequence comes from Protopterus annectens, assembly GCF_019279795.1. Taxonomy (NCBI): domain Eukaryota; kingdom Metazoa; phylum Chordata; order Ceratodontiformes; family Protopteridae; genus Protopterus; species Protopterus annectens. Next base: position 1,197,407,124 of record NC_056737.1, read on the forward strand.
AAGGATTCTATTAGTCTTTGTTCTACCTCACTGTTTCCCTAACTATGTTATATCTTACTACTACCACCGTATAGTAACCATGGATCCTATTGGTTCTTGTTCTACCTTACTCATTCCTAATTATTTTATATCTTGCTACTACAACCATATAGTAACCAAGGATCCTATTAGCCCTTCTTCTACCTTACTACTTCCCTATGTTATATCTTACTACTACAGCCATATGATAACCAAAGATCATATTCATTCTTGTTCTACCTTACTCATTCCCTAACTATGTTATACCTTACTACTACAACCATATATTAACCAAGGATCCTACTGGTCCTTGTTCTTCCTTACTCATTCCCATACTATGTTATATCTTTCTACTACAATGGCAAATGAACTAAGGATACTATTGGTAATTGTTCTAACTTACTCATTCCCTAACAATGTTATATCTTACTACTACAACCGTATACTAAGCAAGGATCCTACTGGTCTTTGCTCTACCTTAGTCATTCTCTAAGTAGGTACTACAACTGTATAGTAATCAAGGATCCTATTTGACCTTGTTCTACCTTAATCATTCTGTGACAATGTTATATCTTACTACTGCAATGGTATAGTAAATAGAAGATCCTATTGGTCCTTGTTCTACCTTACTCATTCCCTAACTATGTAATACCTTACTACCACAACAGTATAGTAACCAAGGATCCTATTAGTCCTTGTTTTACCTTCCTAATTCTCTAATTATGTTGTATCTTACTACGACAACCATATACTAACCAAGGATCCTATTTTATCTTTGCTCTACCTTATTCATTCCCTAAGTATGTTATATCTTAGTACTACAACTGCATAGTAATCAGGGATCCTATTTGATCTTGTTCTACCTTATTGATCCCTGTACCTTACTCAGTCTATAACAATGTTATATCTTACTATTACGACCACATAGTAACCAAGGATCCTACTGGTCCTCTTTCTAACTTACTCATTCCCTAACTATGTTATATCATACTACTGCAACTGTATAATAACCAAAGATCCTATTGGTCCTTGTTGTTCTACCTTCCTCATTCTCTAAGTATGTTATATCTTACTTATACAGCCATATAGTAACCAAGGATCTCATTGGTCCTTGTTGTACCTAACTCATTCTATAAATATGTTATATCTTACTACTGCAACTGTGAGGTAAACAAGGATCCTATTGATCATTGTTCTACCTTACTCATTCCCTAACTATATCATACTGTATCTTACTATTACAACCATGTAATAAATAAAGATCCTCTTGGTCCTTGTTCCATCTTACTCATCCCCTGTCATATATCTTGCTACTACTACTGTCTAGTAACCAAGGATCCTATTGGTCCTTGTTCTACCTTAGTCATTCTATAAGTATATTATATCTTATTATTACAACCGTATAGTCACCAAGGATCCTATTGGTCTGTCGTCTACCTTAGTCCTTCCTAACTATCTTATCTCTTACGACTACAACAGTATAGTCACCAAGCATGCTATTTGTCATTGTTCTATTTTAGTCAGTCGCTGTGTAATATCTTGCTACTATAACCATATAGTAACCAATGAATCCTATTCATTTTTATTCTACCTTACCCATTTCCTTTTACTTTATATCTTACTACTACTTTGTATTTAGCATTGAGGAAGGGTGTCGACCCAAAAGGTTTGCTGCTGCTTTTTGTATTAAAAAGTTTTTCTCAATGTGGTTGTATTCTACTGTTGCTTTTTTGTTTCCAGTACTACAGTGGGTGCTTGTTTTGGATCTTATATCTTACTACTACCATATAGTAACTAAGGATTCCATTGGTCCTTGTTCTACCTTACTCATTCCCTAACTATGTTATATCTTATTACTACAACAGTATACTAACCAAGGATCCTATCAGTCTTTGCTCTACCTTAGACATTCACTAACTGTTATATCTTACTACTACAACCATACAGTAATCGAGGATCCTATCTATCCTTGTTCTACCTTACTCATTCTATAACAATGTTATATCTTGCTACTACAACCATATAGTAACCAAGAATCCTATTGGTTCCTGTTCTACCTTATTCATTACCTGCTTTAAATCTTTGTAGTACCACCATATAGCAACCAAGAATCCTCTTGGTCCTTCTTCTAACTTACACATTCCATAACTATGTTATATCTTACTGCTACAACTGTATTATAAGAAAAGATCATATTCCTCCTTGTTCTACCTTACTCATTCCCATACTATGTTATACAGTATCTTTCTACTACAACTGCAAACAAACTAAGGATCCTATTGGTAATTGTTCTACCTTACCCATTAAATAAATATATCTTACTACTACCACCGTTTAGTATCCAAGGATCCTATTTCTCCTTATTTTACCTTAATCATTCCCTAAGTATGTTATATCTTAGTACTACAACTTTATAGTAATTAAGGATCCTGTTTGACCTTGTTCTACCTTATTCATTCTATAACGATGTTATATCTTACTACTACAATGGTATAGTAAACAGAGGGCCCTACAGGCCTTGTTCTACCTTATTCATTCACTATGTTATATCTTACTGCCACAACCATATAGTAACCAAGGATCCTATTGGTCCTTGTTTTACCTTACTCATTCCGTAATTATTTTATATTTTACTACTACAACTGTATAGTAACAAAGGATCCTATTGTTCCTTGTTCTACCTTACTAATTCCATGACTACGTTATATCTTACTACTACAACCATATACTGACCAAGGTTCCTATTGGTCATTGTTCTACCTTACCCATTCCCATACTATGTTATTGCTTTTTGCTAAAATGGCAAACTAACTAGGCATACTGTGGGTAATTGTTCCACCTTACTCATTCCATGACTGTTATATTTTACTGCTACCACCGTATAGTAACTAAGAGTCCTATTTGGCCTTGTTTTACCTTACTTATTCTCTATCTATGTTATATCTTACTACTACAACCATATACTAATCAAGGATCCTATTGGTCTTTGTTCAACCTTAGTCATTCCCTAAGTATGTTATATCTTAGTACTACAATGGTATAGTAACCAAGGATCCTATTTGACCATGTTCTACCTTACTCATTCTATGGCAATCTTGTATCTTACTACTACAATGGTATAGTAAATAGGGGATCCTATTGGTCCTTGTTCTACCTTACCCATTCCCTAACTATGTTATACCTTACTGCCACAACCGTATACTAACCATGAATCCTATTGGTCCTAGTTTTAGCTTCCTAATTCTCTAAGTTATATCTTACTACGACAACCATATAATAACCAAAGATCCTATTGGTTTTTGCTCTACCTTAGTCATTCCCTAAGTATGTTATATCTTAATACTACAAATGTATACTAAGCAAGGATCCTATTTGATCTTGTTCTACCGTACTCATTCTATAACAATGTTAAATCTTACTACTACAAACATATAGTAACCAAGGATCCTATTGGTTCTTTTCTACCATAGTCATTCCCTAACTATGTTATAGCTTACTACTGCAACTGTATAGCAACCAAAGATCCTATTGGTCCTTGTTCTACCTTATTCATTCCCTAACTATGTTATAGCTTACTACTACACCCATATAGCAAGTAATGATCCTGTGCACCCTTGTTCTACCTTACTCATTCCTTAACTGTGTTGTATCTTACTACTACAACTGCATAGTAAGTAATGATCCTATTGGTCTTTGCTCTACCTTACTCATTCCCTGACTATGATATATCTTACTACTATCACTGCCCAGTAGCCAACAATCCTATTGGTAATTGTTCTACCTTACTCATTCAATAACTATGTTATATCTTAACTACAACCGTATAGTCACCAAGGATCATATTGGTCTGTGTTCTACCTTAGTAATTGCCAAACTATCTTATCTCTTACTACTACAACTGTATAATTACCAAGGAATGTATTTGTCATTGATCTACCTTACTCAATTCCTAACTATGTAATATTTTACTACTACAATCACATAGTAAACAAGGATCCTATTGGTCCTTGTTCTACCTTACTCTTTCCCTATCTGTGTTATATCTTACTACTACAAGCATGTATCAACCAAGGATCCTATTGGTTCTTTGTCTCCCTTACTCTTTCCTATGTTATATGTTTCTACTACAATGGCAAATAAACCAAGGATCCTATTGGTAATTGCTTTACCTTACTCATTCCATATCTGTGTTATATCTTACTATTACACTCATATAGTAACCAAGGATTTCATCTGTCTTTTTTCTACCTTACTGACTCCCTAACTATGTTATATCTTACTACTATCACTGTATAGTAACCAAGGATCTTATGTGTCATTCTTCTACTGTATTCATTCCTTAACTATTTTATATCTTACCTCTACAGCTGTATAGTAACCAAGGATCCTATTGGTCATTGATCTACCTTACTCATTCGCTAACTATGTTACATCTTACTAATACAGCTATATAGTAACCAAGTATCCCATTGGTCCTTGTTCTACCCGACACATTCTATACATATGTTATATCTTACTACTACAACTGTAAAGTAACAAAGGATCCTATTGGTGCTTGTTCTACCTTACTCCTTCCCAAAGTTTGTTATATCTTACTACTACAATCGTAGGGTAACCAAGAATCCTATTCATCCTTGTTCTACCTTACTCTTTCTTTAACTATATTATATCTTACTATTACAACCATGTAGTAATCAAGGATCCTAATTTTCCTTTTTCTACCTTACTCATTTCCTAACTAGTTATTTCTTACTACTATAAATGTATAATAACCAAGGATCCTGTTGGTCCTTGTTCTACCTTATTCATTCCCTAACTATGTTATAGCTTACTACTACAACCATATAGCAAGTAATGATCCTGTGGGTCATTGTTCTACCTTACTCATTCCTTAACTGTGTTATATCTTACTACTACAACCATATAGTAAGTAGCAATCCTACTGGTCCTTGCTCTACCTTTCTCATTCCCTAATTATGATATATCTTACTACTATCATCGTCCAGTAACCAACAATGCTTCTACCTTACTCATTCTATAACTATGTTGTATTTTACTACTACAACCACATAGTCACCAAGGATCTTATTGGTCTGTGTTCTACCTTAGTAATTCCCAAACTAATTTATCTCTTACTACTACAACTGTAAAGTAACCAAGGATCATATTTGTCATTATACTACCTTACTCAATCCCTAACTATGTAATATCTTACTACTACAACCATATGTTAAACAATGATACTATTGGTCCCTGTTCTACCTTACTCCTTCCCTAATTATGTTATATTTTACTACCACCGCAGTATAGTAACCAAGGCTCATAGTGGTCCTTATTCCACCTTACTCATTCTATAACTATCTTATATCTTATTATACATCTCATAGTAACCAAGGATCCTATTGGCCCTTGGTCTACCCTACTCATTCCCCAAGTGTCTTATGTCTTGCTACAACAACCGTATAGTATCCCAGAATGCTATTGGTCCTTGTTCTACCTTACTCATTCCCTAACTGTGTTATATCATAGTAGTGCCACCATATAGTAACCAAGAATCATATCGGTCCTTGTTCTACCTTACTAATTCTTTTACTATGTTATATCTTACTACTACAACCTTACAGTAACGAAGGATCCTATTAGTCATTGTTCTACCTTACTCATTCCTAACTATGTTATATCTTTCTAGTACCACTGTATAGAAACCAAGGATTGTATTGGTCCTTGTTCTAGCATACTCATTCCCTAACTATGTGATATCGTATTACTACAAAGTATACTAACCAATTATCCTATTGGTCTTTGTTCTACCTTAGTCATTCCCTACATATGTTTTATCTTAGTACTACAACCGTATAATAATCAAGGATCTTGTTTGTCCTTGTTCTGTCTTACTCATTTTATAACAATATTACATCTTACTACTACAATGATATTGTAAACAGAGGATCCTATTGTTCCCTGTTCTACCTTAGTCATTCCCTAACTATGTCATATCTTACTACTGCAGTGATATAGTAACCAAGGATCCTATCGGTCCTTGCTCTACCTTACTCCTTCCCTAACTATGTTATATCTTACTACCACAACTGTATAGTAACCAAGGATCCTATTGGTCCTTGCTCTACCTTACTCCTTCCCTAACTATGTTATATCGTACTACTACAGCAGTGTGGTAAGTAGCAATCCTTTTGGTCCTTGTTCTACCTTACTCATTCTCTAAGTATGATATATCTTACTACTAACACTGTCTAGTAATCAAGGATCCTATTGGTCCTTCTTCTACCTTACTCATTTTATAACAATGTTATATCTTATTACTACAACTTTATAGTCACAATGGACTTTACGTTCTACCTTAGTCATTCCCTAACTATCTTGTGTCTTACTACTACAGTGGTATAGTCACCAAGAATGCTATTGGTCATTGTTCTTCCTTACTCAATCCCTAACAATGTAATATCTTACTACTACAGTGGTATAGTCACCAAGAATGCTATTGGTCATTGTTCTTCCTTACTCAATCCCTAACAATGTAATATCTTACTACTACAACCATATCCTAACCAAGGATACTATTGGTCTTTGTTCTACCTTACTCAATCCCTAACAATGTAATATCATAACTACTACAGCCATATCCTAAACAAGGATACTATTTGGTCTTTTTTCTACCTTACTCAATCCCTAACAATGTAATACCTTACTACAACAACCATATCCTAACCAAGGATACTATAGGTCCCTGTTCTACCTTACTCCATCCCTAACAATGTAATATCTTACTACTACAACCATATCCTAACCAAGGATACTATTGGTCTTTGTTCTACCTTACTCAATCCCTAACAATGTAATATCTTACTACTACAACCATATCCTAAACAAGGATACTATTGGTCCCTGTTCTACCTTACTCAATCCCTAACAATGTCATATCTTACTACTACAACCATATCCTAACCAAGGATACTATCGGTCACTGTTCTACCCTTACTCAATCCCTAGCAATGTAATGTCTTACTACTACAACCATATCCTAACCAAGGATACTATTGGTCTTTGCTCTACCTTACTCAATCCCTAACAATGTAATATCTTACTACAACAACCATATCCTAACCAAGGATACTATAGGTCCCTGTTCTACCTTATTCAATCCCTAACAATGTAATATCTTACTACTACAACCATATCCTAACCGAGGATACTATTGGTCACTGTTCTACCTTACTCAATCCCTAACAATGTAATATCTTACTACTACAACCATATCCTAACCAAGGACACTATTGGTCACTGTTCTACCTTACTCAATCCCTAACAATGTAATATCTTACTACTACAACCATATCCTAACCAAGGATACTATAGGTCCCTGTTCTACCTTACTCAATCCCTAACAATGTAATGTCTTACTACTACAACCATATCCTAACCAAAGATACTATTGGTCGCTGTTCTACCTTACTCAATCCCTAACAATGTAATGTCTTACTACTACAACCATATCCTAACCAAGGATACTATTGGTCTTTGTTCTACCTTACTCAATCCCTAACAATGTAATACCTTACTACAACAACCATATCCTAACCAAGGATACTATTGGTCACTGTTCTACCTTACTCAATCCCTAACAATGTTCTATCTTACTACAACAACCATATCCTAACCAAGGATTCTATTTGGTCCCTGTTCTACCTTACTCAATCCCTAACAATGTAATGTCTCACTACTACAACCATATCCTAACCAAGGATACTACTGGTCTTTCTTCTACCTTACTCAATCCCTAACAATGTAATGTCTTACTGCTACAACCATATCCTAACCAAGGATACTATTGGTCACTGTTCTACCTTACTCAATCCCTAACAATGTAATATCTTACCACTACAACCATATCCTAACCAAGGATACTATTGGTCACTGTTCTACCTTACTCAATCCCTAACAATGTAATATCTTACTACTACAACCATATCCTAACCAAGGATACTATTGGTCGCTGTTCTACCTTACTCCATCCCTAACAATGTAATATCTTACTACGACAACCATATCCTAACCAAGGATACTATTGGTCACTGTTCTACCTTACTCAATCCCTAACAATGTAATATTTTACTACTACAACCATATCCTAACCAAGGATACTATTGGTCTTTGTTCTACCTTACTCAATCCCTAACAATGTAATATCTTACTACTAGAACCATATCCTAACCAAGGATACTATAGGTCCCTGTTCTACCTTACTCAATCCCTAACAATGTAATATCTTACTACTACAACCATATCCTAACCAAGGATACTATTGGTCACTGTTCTACCTTACTCAATCCCTAACAATGTAATATTTTACTACTACAACCATATCCTAACCAAGGATACTATTGGTCTTTGTTCTACCTTACTCAATCCCTAACAATGTAATATCTTACTACTAGAACCATATCCTAACCAAGGATACTATAGGTCCCTGTTCTATCTTACTCAATCCCTAACAATGTAATATCTTACTACTACAACCATATCCTAACCAAGGATACTATTGGTCACTGTTCTACCTTACTCAATCCCTAACAATGTAATATCTTACTACTACAACCATATCCTAACCAAGGATACTATTGGTCTTTGTTCTACCTTACTCAATCCCTAACAATGTAATATCTTACTACTACAACCATATCCTAACCAAGGATACTATAGGTCCCTGTTCTACCTTACTCAATCCCTAACAATGTAATATCTTACTACTACAACCATATCCTAACCAAGGATACTATTGGTCACTGTTCTACCTTACTCAATCCCTAACAATGTAATATCTTACTACTACAACCATATCCTAACCAAGGATACTATTGGTCCCTGTTCTACCTTACTCAATCCCTAACAATGTAATATCTTACTACTACTAGATCAAACTATTCAATCTTAAGAAAAGATAGAACCCATAAAAAAGGAGGTGGAGTTGCTCTCCTATACTCATCCTCCTTATCAGTTACCCCATATAACAAACCTATTCCCCACTTCAATAATGATGAAATACTCCTAGCATTATTTCAGGTTAATATACACAAACACATATGCATAGCCTCTCTCTACATTCCCCCTGGTGATAATATCACTACACTTGAGGACATCCTATTCTGGCTCTCCACTAACATTTCAAATGAAATAATAATCTTGGGAGACATGAATATCAATTGGGCCTCCATTCAAGCTCCCACAAACACACTTAACATCAACCTTTATAACTTCTCACAGCTTATTAACTCACAACCCGCCCCTCAAAAAACCTATCTAGTGGTAATATACTTGACTGGATCTTAGTCTCCCACCCTCATAATTTTTCTCATAATGGCACTCTCCCAGAACCTCTTAGTGACCATCTACCCATATTTACATATCGACTCTCTTCACCTATACTCCAAACCCATAATTATTACTTTTTGCAACCAAAAAAATTTCAACTCCATAACCTTCATTGACTCCCTTAAAGCAATAAATTGGAACATCCTAAAAACTCTACTCTTAGATAATGCTGTTGCCCATTTCAATTCAACCTTTTTAAAAATTCTTGACTATCATGCCCCCTTACGGACTAAGAGAATAAAAACCAAAACTGCCCCTTGGCTAACCAAAACTACTCTTATAACCATGAAACACAGAGATAAAGTTTGGGCTATTTACCTAAAAAATAGGTCACCCCTACTTCTAAATGAATATAAAACACTTAGAAATAAAGTAAAAAAGCTAATTACAACTGACCGACAAAATTACTTCTCTATACTCCAAAACAGCAATAAAACAAACTCACAGAAATTCTGGAAAGGAGTCGCTACCCTTATCAGTCCTGGCAAAACAGACAACCCCAGCCCAGACCTTAATGCTCCTGACATAGACTTAGCTTCACAATTTAACTCTTTTTTCATTAACTCCATTTCAAAACTAACTTCAACATTCTCTAACAGCACCCCTCCCTGCACCTCACCCTCACCTTCCTCTGCTTATACCTTTACCTCTTTTCCAACAACTTCACTCTCTTCTTCACCACCACCACCTTCCTGTAATACCCTCTCTTCCCCTCTCTCTCCTTTTTCTCTAAAACCTATACCTATATCCACCATAAAAAAACTCATTCGGAAGCTTAAGCCATGCTCCAATGCCCCTGACAACATCCCATCATATTTTCTTAGTATAGCCACAGAAGCCATTGCCTACCTCATTAGTATTCTAATCAACCGCTCTGTACAAGAATGCATAGTACCCCAAATCTGGAAAAAGGCTTATATCATACCCTTACATAAGGGTGGCAATAATAACAACACTACTAATTTTCGTCCCATAGCCATCTTATCACCCATTTCTAAACTTCTAGAAAAATGTATCCAAATACAACTCCTACCATATCTCTTAGACAATAACCTATTAACTCCAACACGGCACGGTTTTAGACCTGGTCATAGTACTATGACAGCCCTCCTCTCCTTCCTGGAAATCATAAACAAATCCTGAGACTCTGGACACATTGTCTCTACCCTTCTACTTGACCTCTCTAAAGCCTTTGATACTATCTCTCACAAACTTCTTCTAACTAAACTCTCTCAGCTCAACCTATCTTCCTCCTCTTTAAATTGGTTCTCCAGTTACTTATCAAATAGATATCAGTCTGTCAAATGGAAAAAGGCCACCTCCTCTTTCCTTACTACCCCAACAGGAGTTCCCCAAGGTTCCATATTAGGTCCTCCCCTCTTCAATATATTCATAAATGACTTCTGTAACTCTATCCCTTTGTCAAATATCATTCAATATGCAGACGATTCTACTATTATCTGCTCTGCAACATCCCTTCCTATGCTACAAAAGCTAACACGAGATGCATTCTCTATCACAGAACAATGGATGAATCAAAATCACCTTGCACTAAATGCCTCCAAAACCAAATTAATGATATTCACTCCCTCCAAAAACACCTCTATCAATTCTAACACTTTTTCTATCACTAGTCATAACAACACATCTTTGGAATTGGTATCTGAGACCAAATTACTTGGGGTACAAATTGATAATAAGCTTAAATTCAACTCCCACCTACAACTAAATATCAAAAAAACCCATCAAAAATTAGGCATGCTTTACAGACATAATCGCTATCTCACACCATCCACTAAAATCACTCTCGCTACCTCATTTCTTATCCCCTCCCTTCTCTATGGAGCTGCACTCTTAACTAACCTTCAATCTTCCCTTAAAACTCAACTTTCCACATGCTACAACAAAATAGCTAAATTCGCTACTAGCCACAAGTCATCTAGTCACCACTGCTCTTCCCTCCACAAACTAAAATGGCTAGAACTATCCAATCATCTCACCTACACTCAACTTACTCTTGCACATAAACTCATTTTCAACCCCTTACTGTGTCCATCCCTATCCTCTGCCTTTAAAATGCACCTACCTAACAGAACACTAAGATCTAACAACCAAAATCTAATAGAATTATACAAACCAAGTCGTCCCTCTGGAAAAAATCTCTTATCCTATGGTCCAGCTCGTCTCTGGAACTCTCTTCCACCACTCATTCGTACCATCTCCAATCACTCTACATTCAAAAAATCTATTCACTCTTGCCTATTATCCCAGTGGGAATGGTCCTGTTCTCACCTATTATCCCAGTGGGAATGCTCCTGTTCTCACCTATTACCCAAGTGGGAATGCTCCTGTTCTCACCTATTAACCAAGTGGGAATGCTCCTGTTCTCACCTATTACCCAAGTGGGAATGCTCCTGTTCTCATCCGACATAATCTACACCAGCAAACTTATTCTCCACCTCTCTGGCCACTTCCATTCTACCTCTCCTACCACAGTCTTTCTCTGCTCGTACTAACTATACATCTTCTCTTAACTGCACCTTTATGTGTCATGTTTTAAAGTTTCATAAAAACTAATAATCCTCTGAATACTATATTAAACAGTTGAAATAATTGTATTCAAACTAAAACCTATTTGTAATCTGATACTAGAAATGTTCTCATACACTAAATTGCATCACTTGTAAATTTTGTATCTTAACCAAAAAGCTATTCAACCTGGTTTCTGGAACTACATTACTTGTTACGTCACTTGTAAATATTGTAATTATAATGTATAACCTATTGTAACTTGTTACTGGAGCTTTTCTCCCCAGGACTCCATTGAAAACGGGTTCATCTTGGCCCAATGGACTATCCTGGTAAACCAACTGCAAATAAATAAAATAAATAAATACAACCATATCCTAACCAAGGATACTATTGGTCGCTGTTCTACCTTACTCAATCCCTAACAATGTAATATCTTACTACTACAACCATATCCTAACCAAGGATCCTATTGGTCGCTGTTCTACATTACTCAATCCCTAACAATGTAATATCTTACTACTACAACCATATCCTAACCAAGGATACTATTGGTCCCTGTTCTACCTTACTCAATCCCTAACAATGTAATATCTTACTACTACAACCATATCCTAACCAAGGATACTATTGGTCCCTGTTCTACCTTACTCATTTCCTTCTATTTATATCTTATTTCTACAACCTAATACTAACCAAGGATCTTAGTGGCCCTTGTTCTATCTTACTGTTTCTATAACTGTTATATCTTACTACTACAACCGTATAGTAACCAAGGATGCTATTCATTCCTGTTCTACCTTACTCATTCCCTTACTATGTTATATCTTTCTACTATAATAGCAAACTAACTAAGGATCCTATTGGTCCTTGTTCTACATTACTCATTCCATAACTGTGTTATATCTTAGTACTACCACTGTATAGTAACCAATTATTCCATTGGTCCTTGTTCTGTGTTACTCATTCCCTAAGTATGATATATCTTACTACTACAACTGTATACTAACCAAGGATCCTATTGGCCTTTGTTCTACATTAATCATTTCCTAACTCTGTTATATCTTAGTACTACAACCTTATAGTAACCAAGGATCCTATTGGCCTTTGTTCTACATTAATCATTTCCTAACTCTGTTATATCTTAGTACTACAACCTTATAGTAATCAAGGATCCTATTGGTCCTTGTTCTACATTAGTCATTCCCTAACTCTGTTATATCTTAGTACTACAACCTTATAGTAACCAAGGATCCTATTGGTCCTTGTTCTACATTAGTCATTCCCTAACTCTGTTATATCTTAGTACTACAACCTTATAGTAATCAAGGATCCTATTTGTCCTTTTTCTAACTTGCTCATTGCATAACAATGTTATATCTTATAAAACAACAAACAGACCAGGAAACAATTCCAATAACATCTAAAACGTTAATATTTAATGGCAGTTAAGTGCTTTCATTGGAAAATTAACCAACTTCAGAACAAAATCACATGAAAACACAGCAGCCTTAAATACACAGAAAATCAGATGGCTTAATTATTTGTTGTTAACTTTTAAAATCCCATGTATCACAACATTTAAATACCCATTTATCCCACATCTGTACTATACTATAAAACCAAATGACATTATAAACCACATCTAAATTTCTATACCTTTACTAAAAAAGATTTGTTTATTAACATTATTTAAACATTATCGTGTCTGGATAATTATATCCTATCCTAAAATGTCTATATGACTAATTCAGCTTTAAGTTGTAGTACACTATTAATAGAAATATTTTCGTTGAGTCCAGGGGGTTCAGTGACATTACACTTTAACTGCCTCTTCAGCTCTTTATACTCAAGTTATAAATCTGACGCCGTCCCAAGTTAACTTTGTCTATAGCAGTATACTTAAAACTATGAGACGGGTTATTCTTTATGTGCATTCCTCTCATCACCCTTATTACATCGTATTGAGGTTGATAAATTCTAGTTCTAAACATATTTTTAGTTTTCCCAATGTAAAAACTCTCACATGCCTGACACTTGGTAAGGTAGACCAAACAGGTACTGCGGCAGTTGTATCTGTGTTCTAATGGTATGACACTCCATCTGGGTATCACCACTTCAGTTCCTTCCATAATGAACTTACATTGGTTACACTGCTCAGATTTGGACATCCGTCCAATTGCTAATTATTTAGTTGATTTTTCAAATCCTTTTTGTATACCACAACAGGGTTCTGCCCTGCTTTGTTCATATATTCTCCATTTATTCTAAAAATATTCCAGTTATGATCTATTATCTTTTTAATACCTTGGAAATGTACATTATAGGGTAAGACAAGGGCTTTTTGAAAATTTCTGATATTGTTTATGTTACAAGTGTCCCCTATCAAACATGTAGCCTTACCCATGCCCAGTATAGGCCTAAAAGGGCCTCTTTGTCTTTTCCCTGTAACTTCATTGTGAAATTTTTTACTACACTAAGTAGTCTGTATCATTACTCAATAAAGACAATTGAGCTGGTTCAATCTGATATGAACATTCCTTTACTGCATACGAGGTTACATCTAGTATAACAATGAAAGATACGCATGTAGCAAAAACCGTACTTCAGCTTTACAGCCTCAACTGTAAGGATCAATGTCTATGTCATACAAAAGAAATCCAAACTTTATAGTCTCTTTCCAGCTTATATCAACAGTTTAGAAAATATGTCAGAATAATAAGTCTTTCCCATGAAGCTGGTCTGCTGACAGTTTGTTGGCAGTTTTTCTCATGTTTCATTATTTCATTCCTGAAGAATAACTCCTTGGCCTTGCTCTTGTCTTGTATGTCCTGTTGACGAGACACAGTTGCATCATCTTGACCTGCTTGTAGATAAACTCAGCCTTCCTTTTATCCTGCATGTCCTGTTGATGAGACACAACTGCATACAAGAATTCATCTTGACCTGCTTGTAGATAATAAATTTTACAAACTGCATAGTTTATAAAGATAAAATATTTTACTTCTAATGTCTAACAGTGAATGCCAGGCCATATGCCTTCTTGCCAAGAGTATAAACTATATGCACTTGTACTACATCAAAAGCAGAGTATTTATTTTACATTTTCAGACAAATTCACTGAAAGCCATTTTTAACTTGTTCACTGCTGAAAGCAGAATGTCAAATCTCACATTCATCAAAAATCCCTTCTAGAAAAATATCAGGGTATCCCCTATTGCGTAACATTTCTTTCAAAATCAAGTTCTGTTCATAAAATAAGTTATCAGAACTCACCATATGATCCAGTCTAACCAGCTGTCCTTTGACTAGTGACTTTTTTTATATATAGGATGGTGACTATCAAAATGGAGAAGACAGTTGGAATACTTTGGTTTTCTGTAGAGGTTTGATTCAAACCTCAATGAAGGTAGCATCTAAGTAGTGTACACTGTCTTCCTCTACCTGCATAGTAAACATCAAAAAACTCATGCTATTATTCAAATATTGGTAAAATGAATTTAACCTTTGTCTGTCTTTTTTCCAAAAATTATTATGTCATCAAGGAATCGGCCATATAATGACCAACAACTTGCATATTCCGAGTTAAGGTCCATTTCTTCCTCCCACTGGGTTAGTAATATATTGCCAAATACTGGGGCACATATTGCCCCCATAGCTACACCCATCTTTTGCTGGAAAAACTGATCTCAACGTTAATAAAGTTGTTTTCCAAGACTACTTCCATCAAAGCCGGAGTTGTCAAAATTTTGTTATGGTCAAAACCTGAGTATTTGCATAAGAAGTCATAAAATGATTCCACCCCCTCTACATATGGTGTGACTGAAAATAAGTCATGTCCATCAATTGTGACAAATAATAATTGATCTGAATAAATTGTGTTGGATACTCCTGCCAAAAATTCCCAAGAGTCTTTGTATATGTATTTATGCCCTGCCAAAATCCCCTTTGTTTGTGTATCCACATATTTTGCCATGGGGTATGTCTTGGATGCCTTGGCATTCACAGTCGGCCATAAAGGGGGGTCAAATACATCTTTATGTATTTTTGGTATGCTGAAAATGGTGGGGATCCTGGGATGTATTACTCTGAGATAATTACAATCTGCTGGACTGATTTGGTCATTCAACACTTAGTCATCCAACATTACATCAATTCTGTGGTAGGCAATGTTCATTTCATTTAGCGACACTTCCTCGTAAACATCAGTGAATAATATACCCAACATTTTGTTGATATATTCATTCATTTCCATCACCAGCAGCCCCTACCTTTATCCGGCTTCATGAGTCTTGTGCCATGGTTGTTGCTAATCTTACTTAATAACATCTTCTGTTGCCAATTTAAGTTTGGTTGAAAAATACATCAATTGTGTGGTAGGCAATGTTCATTTCATTTACCGACACTTCCTCGTAAAAATCAGTGACTAATATACCCAACATTTTGTTGATATATTCATTCATTTCCATCACTACCAGGCACCCACCTTTATCCGGCTTCGAGTCTTGTGCCATGGTTGTTGCTAATCTCACATAATAACATCCTCTGTTGTCATGTTAAGTTTGGTTGAAAAATACTACTCCCCCTATTAGATACATATGTTCTGATATCTTTCTCACACATTTTCACCTGTACTGTTGGACACAATTCAACATCTAGAGGGTACTTCTACCACCTGTAACTGCACCTCCCTCTCCCTCTGGCCCTACATCTGGTTGATCCCCTCATCTGCTGATTCTCCCATGCTTGATAGCTGCCTTCTCCGTGGGTTTCTTCCTGTCTCTGCCTCGGATTCATTATTCACTCTGACCTGCCCAGAGGCTGAGGTTCTAAAGGGTTCTCCCCATTCTTGTCATCAAAACCTTCAGTTTCTCCTTCATTAACTAAAATTAAAATAGGAGGGTCACCCCTAGAATTGTACTACTACAACCATATAGAAATCAAGGATTCTATTGGTCCTTGTTCTACCTTACTCATTCCCTAACTATATTAGGTTCATAGGTTAATAGATTAGATTTAGACTAACTGCCCTTGTGGGCCATTTTAAGCCTAGCTAATTACCCCTTGTGAGAATCAAACCCTTTACCTTGTGTCTGTAAGGTAAACACCTTAACCATTATGCCAGCCTCCCACCCCTAGTATGTCTTAGTTCTACCACAGTATACTAAATTAAGATCCTATTGGTCCTTGTTCTACCTTAATCATTCCCTAAATATGTTATATTTTACTGCTACCACCGTATTATAACCAAGGATATTATTGGTACTTATTCTACCTTTAGTAACCAAGGATGCTGTTAGTCCTTGTTCTATCTAACTCATTCCATAACAATATTATATCTTACTACTACACTATGAAATGCTGAATAAAGGCACCAAACAGTCAGTAAAAAACAAAAAAATCCAAGATAGTACCTCGGAAAGGGAAAAAACAGTGCTCTCTCACTTTTAAAGTCCAAAGTTTAATATAAAGCAATCCAACACATAAACGCTTTACAGACACTGCATTTTCATCCCTATTACACAGACTTCCTCAGATGAGGACTTTATAACAACACCTAACTTTTATCCTCCTTCCAAATAATCAATTACTGAAGAAAAAACAATGAAAATGCTGCAGCAATAACCAACATGAGTCGAGGTTAAGAACACTGTTAAAAACATTGCTAAAAACATTTTAGTGAAACTGTACATTTAAAACATCTTCAACTATCTAAAATATGCCCCAAAAGCTTTTATTAAAAACTTCTGCTAAAAAACTAAGTGCAATAAGTGTTATATTAATAAATATATTCACATTCTGTTTTTAAAAAGCAAAAATACGGAAATGTTAAAATGCTGTGAATGATAGTACAAGGGCTCCATCTTGCGGTTCAAGGTAAATAATACACACAGGAATTACAGAACACATTTTCATTTATAATTCTTCACAACTTAGTAGCTCTCATTTTTAACAATGGGGCAATAGAAATACTGTCATTCAGACCTGGTGGTGTTGTGTGCTTGCAATGTTATTTGCCACCATAATTCTTTATATTCCACTTTTTCTTCCCTCAGTCCTCCCCTTAATTATTTTTTCATCTGTTCTAACGCAAGAAATGCATACCTTGCTTTTGTACATTCTCTAGTGTGTTTGTACAAAGCATTTGTTTCCTTCTTTGTTTGTATGTCATAATTGCACTCATAGAGCCTTCTCCTTAGTTTGCATTTTGGCTTACCTATGTAAAAGGAACCACATTCCTCACAAGTTGCACAATAAACCAGTCCTGCTGAGTTACAACCTTACAGTAGCTAAGGATTCTATTTGCCCTTGTTCTACCATACTCATTCCATAACAATGTTAGATCTTACAACTACAACCTTGCAGTAACAAAGGATTGTATTTGTCTTTCTTCTGCCTTACTCATTCCCTACCTACTGATCTCCTACTACTATAAATGTATAGAAACCAAGGATCCTCTGGGTCTTTGTTCTACCTTGCACATTCCATAACTATGTTATATCTTACTATTAGAATCCTATAGTAAGTAACAATCCTATTGGTACTTGTTCTATCTTACACATTCCCTTACTGTGATATATCCTACTACTACCACCATCTAATAACCAAGGATCCTATTTCTCCTTGTTCTACCTTACTCATTCTATAAGTATGTTATATCTTGCTACTACAACCGTATAGTTACTATGGAGCCTATTGGTCCAAGTTCTACCTTAGTCATTCCCTAACTATCTTATCTCTTATTACTACAACCGTATATATTAAATAAGGATCCCATTGGTCCTTGTTCTATTTGTCTCATTCTATAAATATTTTATATATTACTACTTCAACTGTATAGTAACCAAGGATCCTATTGGTTCTTGTTCTACCTTACTCATTCTATAACAATGTTATATCTTACTACTACAATTGCATAGTAACGAAGGATCCTATTGGTCCTTGTTCTACATTACTTATTCCCTAACTAGTTATTCCTTTCATCTATAAATGTATACTAACCAAGGATCCAGTGGGTCCTTGTTCTACCTTACTCAGTCCCTAACTATGTTATACCTTACTACTACAACCGTATAGCATGTAATGATCCTATTTGTCATTGTTCTACCTTACTCAATCACTAACTATGTAATATCTTATTACAACCATATAGTAACCTAGGATCCTATTGGTCTTTCTTCTACCTTACTCCATCCTTAACTATGTTACATTTTGCCACCACTACCATATAGTAACCAAGGCTCATAGTGTTCTTTATTATACCCTACTCATTCCCTAACTATCTTATATCTTACTACTACAACTCTATAGTACCAAGGATCCTACTGGCCCTAGTTCTACCTTACTCATTCCCCATCTATTTTATATCATACTACTACAAGTGTATAGTAACCAAGGATCCTATTGGTCTTTATTCTATCTAACTCATTCCCTAAGTATCTTATGTCTTACTAAATCATCCGTATAATAACCAAGAATCCTATTGTGTTCTACCTTACTCATTCTATAACTATATTATATCTTACTACTACAGCTGTATACTAACCAAGATCCTATTGGCCCTTGTTCTACCTTACTTATTCCCTATGTTCTGTCTTACTACTACAGTTGTATAGTAAGTAATGATCCTATTGGTCCTTGTTGAACCATACGCATTCCCTAACTATGTTATATCTTACTACTCCAACCATATAACCAAGGGTTTACATCTTACTACTATAACTTCATAGTAACCAAGGATCCTAGTGGTCATTGTTCGACCTTACTCACTCCCTATCTTACTACTACACCTGTATAATAGCCAAGGATCCTACTGGTCCTTGTTTTACTGTATTCATTCTATGACTATCTTATATCTTACTACTAACACTATATAGTAACCAAGGATCTTATTGGCCCTTGTTCTACATTACTAATTAACTTACTATTCTATATCTACTCATACAAGCATATACTAACCAAGTATCTTATTGGTTCTTGTTCTACCTTACTCGTTCATTAACTAAGTTATATCTTACTACTACAACCGTATACTAACCAATGATCCTATTGATCCTTGTTCTACCTTATTCATTCCCTAAGTATGCTATATCTTACTACTACAACCGTATAGTAACCAAGGATCTTATTCATCCTTGTTCTACCTTACGCATTCCCTAACTATGTTATATCTTAATTCTACAACTATATAGTAACCAAGGTCCTATTGGTCCTTCTTCAACCCTACTCATTTTATAGCTAATTTCCTCTAATGCTTTTTGCGGTGACTGGAATAACCTGTTGTTGCACCAAGAGATGCTTCGGCAGTTTAGACTTGAAGCATCTTCACCATCAGGGATCAACTATAATATTTCAATTACCAGTGAATTGAAAAGAAGGGCCAGCACATTGTGGATTGTTTATTATTGTCTCGTCTTTGTATTTTTTACACAGTTAATAGTTTGTTTCTTTTGGTGTAAAAAGCATCATGCGGTGTTAAAACAGCCCGTGTTTTTTTTCTTTTCGGCTTTACCTAAGGTGATTGGCTAAGCAGTAGATGTGTCTTACATGTGATAGCTATATAATGGCTTTGAAACTTGTACACATTAGTTCAGAGGATGTCTATTCATTTATAGAAAAAAGCGCTTAACTTTCTGTTACTTGTTTTTTGTGGTTTTAATATTAAAGGTTTTTGTTTGCAGTTGACAGCCAGACTCCTGGTTTTTTGTTTATCTTAGTTTTAATTTAACCAGTGCCATTTTTCATTTTTTCATTTTATAATTATATCTTACTACTACAACTTTACAGTAGGGAAGGATCCTATTGGTCCTTGTTCTACTATACTGATTCCCTAACCATGATGCATCTTACTACTACAGCCGTATAGTAACAAAGGATCCTATTGGTCCTTATTCAACCTTAATCATTCTATAATTATGCTATATCATAATACGGCAACCGTATAGCAACCAAGGATCCTATTGGTTCTTGTTCTACCTTACTTATTCTCTAACTATGTTATATCTTAATACTACAGCCATATATTAACAAAGGATCATATTGCTCCTGGTTCTGCCTTATTGATTCCCTAACTATTCTTCATCTTACTACTACAACCGTATAGTAACCAATGATTCTATTGGTCCTTGTTCTACCTTACTCATTCCCTATGTTATATCTTACTAGTACAACTGTATAGTAACCAAGGATCTTATTGGTCCTTGTTCTACCTTACTCATTTGCTTACTATTTAATATCTACTGCTACAACCATATAGTAACTAAGTATCCTATTGGCCTATCTTCTACCTTACTCATTCCCTAAGTGAGTTATATCTTTCTACTACAAGTGTGCACTAACCAAGGATACTATTGGTCCCTGTTCTTTCTTATTCATTCATTAACTATGTTATGTCTTACTACTACAACCGAATAGTAACCAAGGATTCTGTTCCTTGTTCTACCTAACTCATTCCCATACTCTATTATATCTTAGTCCTATAACGGTATAGTAACCAGGGACCTTACTGGTCCTTGTTCAACTGTACTCATTCTGTAACTATGTGGTATCTTACTACTACCGTGTATAGTAACCAAGAATTCTATTAGGTCTTGTTCAACCTTACTCATTTTATAACTGTGTTATATCTTACTACTACAGCCTTATAGAAACCAAGGATCCTATTGGTCCTTCTTCAACCTTCCTCATTTTATAACTGTTATATCTTACTACTACAACCTTATAGTAGCCAAGGATCCTATTGCTCCTGGTTCTACCTTACTCATCCCCTAACTTTGTTATATCTTAGCACTGCTACTGTATAGAGTCAAGGACCCTACTGGTCCTTGTTCTACATTACTCATTCCATAACTATGTTATATATTACTACAACCAGTGTATAGTAACCAAGGATCGTATTGGCCCTTATTCAACCTTACTCATTTTATAATTGTGTTATAACTTACTCCTACAACCTTATAGTAGCCAAGGATCCTATTGGTTCTTGTATTCTACCTTACTCATTCCCTAACTGTGTTATATCTTACTACTACAGCTGTATAGAAACCAAGGATCCTATTGGTCCTTGTTCAACCTTCCTCATTTTATGACTGTTATATGTTATTACTGCAACCTTAAAGTAGCCAATGATCCTATTTGTCTTTGTTCTACCTTATTAATTTCCTAAGAATGCTACAGCTTACTACTACAGCCATATAGTAACCAATGATTCTATTGGTCCTTGTCCTACCTTACTCATTCCCTAACTATTTTATATCTTACTACTACAACCATATAGTAACCAAGGATCCTGTTCATCCTTGTTCTACCTTACTTATTCCATAACTATGTTATATCTTACTACTACAAACTTGTAGTAGGCAAGGATCCTATTGGTCCTTGTTCTACCTTACTTATTCCCTAACCATGCTATATCTTACTACTACAACAGTATAGTAACCAAGTATCCTATCGGTTCCTGTTCTACCATATTCATTCCATAACTATGTTATATGTTACTGCTACAAACATATACCAATCAAGGATCCTACTGTTCTCTGTTCTACGTTATTCATTCCCTAACTATGTTATATATTACTACTACAACCATCTAGTAACCCTGGATTCTATTGCTTCTGGTTCTACCTTACTCATTCCCTAACTATTCTGTATCTTACTACTACAACCATATAGTGACCAATGATTGTATTGGTCCTTGTTCTACTGTCATTCTCTTAATATGTTATATCTACTACTACAACAGTATAGTGACCAAGTATATTATTAGTCCATCTTCTACCTTACTCATTCCCTAAGTATGTTGTATCTTACTACTACAACTGTATACTAACCAATGGTCCTATTGGTTCCTGTTCTATCTTATTCATTCATTAACTATGTTATATTTTACTACTACAGTGTATAGTAACCAAGGATCTTATTGGTCCTTTTTCAACCTTCCTCGTTTTACAACTATGTTCGATCTTACTCCTACAACCTTATAGTAGCCAAGGATCCTATTGCATCTGGTTCTACTATATTCATTCCCTAACTTTTCTATATCTTACTACTACCACCGTATAGTGACCAAGCATCCTACTCGTCCTTTTTCTACCTTACACATTCCCTATATTATATCTTACTAATGCAACCATATAATACCCAAGGATGCTACTGCAGTCCTTTTACTATTGTATCTTTCTTGCAGCCTATGATATACCCCTGTAAAAAAATGTTCAATTCTGTATACATTCTTTAGTCTCTGTAACATTAACTCTTGATGTACAAATCTTTTGTATGTACATAGTATCTAAAATTTTTGTAACCACAGTAAAATGTCAAACATTAGAATCATGTTTGTAATCATTGTGGAGGTTTTCTCCCTGGGCCTCCACTGAAGAGATTTTTACTAATGGGACTTTCCAAGTAAATAAAGATAAATAATAAATGAATGCCCAATTTTTAAGTCATGCATCTGCCCATCTTATCAAGATATCGGTAGTATCTATTTGTTCTGATTTATTGTTCATTGTTTTTGTGCATGGCCCTATCTAAGGTTAAAGCTAAGTCTATACAAATCACAACACAGTTTTTCATTTATAGCCATTATAGGGGAGAACCACGGTGGTGCAGCGGTAGCGTCGTTGCCTCACAGCAAGAGGTTCTCCCGTTCAATTCTCAGCTAGTGTGCGGGGAGTGCCTTCCGTGTGGAGTCTGCGTGTCCTCCCCATGGGTTGAGTGGCATTCCGAAAGACATGCGTGAATGGACGTGCCTTCGTTGAAGGTTGGGCGTCGAGCTGGCAACTCGGCACCGTGAAAATCTACTGTCAATCATTAGCAGACCGGAGTTCCGCTGTAGCGACCCCTAACCGGGAAAAGCCGAAAGACAACAACATTATATTGTTATAGGACATCATGTTCAGATGGTTATAGATGTATTTTCAGTTTATGCATGATGATGCATGCTTTCTTGTACCAATGTTTCCAGTTCTGACAATTTATACAAAATAAAATAAAACATGTTGTTTTATTTAATTTTATTTCTGAAAGTTCAGTTGTTTTTATTTAATTTATCCAAAATAACATTTTTCATTACTTTTGCATGACATGAAAATAAACTTGTGGATCTGTATGACTCTGGTTTTGTCCTATCCCCCTTTCCCTTAATGATAAGTTTAACAAGTGCATGTCTCCACTCTTGAGGATTCTCCCAATAGTTAAATGACTTTGTGAATAACAGGTAAAATGGTACTTTAAGTTGTTGTTGAATTGTTCTTAGGTGATTCTTACTAATTCAGTCTTCTCCCTATGTCTTTTCAAGGCCAGCTTGTGTAGTTTCTTTTTCAATATAATCTAATGTAATTTTAGTATGTGAAGTTACTTAAATGTTATTAGTAAAATTCATTAACCCTTTTGAATAGACAAACTATTTTACATAAGATTTTGTTAATATGTTTGCATTCTGTTGTATTTGAGAATAACTTTTGGAATCTAGA
Source organism: Protopterus annectens (assembly GCF_019279795.1). NCBI lineage: Eukaryota > Metazoa > Chordata > Ceratodontiformes > Protopteridae > Protopterus > Protopterus annectens. The sequence continues at coordinate 1,197,431,531 of NC_056737.1, forward strand.
GACACATTTTATCAATTTGTTTGTTTTTACTGTTTCTTAATTATGGTGTTAATCTGGTCTGTTTTGTTTCTTACACTTTGTGCATTAACTTGGACACAGGAAAGTGGAATGAGATCTGGGTTTGCTTCAATATTAGATCAGATTATTGAATGATAAATGTCTAGACAGATACATAGAGAGATACATAGATACACAAATATGATTAATGGTCAACATGTTGAACAAAACTATGATGACCATTCATAATACTGAAAGTTTAAATAACTGATGAAAGAATTGATAAGACTGTATAGTACTGTAATTAACTGGAAACACTGTAATGAGACTGAGAACGAACATCTTTATCTGTTAATTACCCAAACTCTTGTTGAACAGGTGCCAGTCTCTCCTTTATGGGCCAAGTCTTGTGTAGTTTTCAGAATGAATTCTCCAAACACTGTAGTTTATTCAACAAGGTTTTATTAGATGTTCACTATATCTGAATACTCTTTTCATTAACAATGCTGATAAACAATTAGTATCCAAAGTTACTGGACATCATATTCTGATTGTCCTGAACAATGTAAACTAATATAGCCTTTATTTGACCTGTCTTCTGTTCACAGGCTCGAATGTCTGTAATCTTCTATGTAATAACAGGTCAAATGAACTAACTAACCTTAACTGGCTTCTCTAACTGTATCTGAAGTATATTTTTATAATACCAAAACCCTGTGATGCTTTGCACACCCTCTAAGCCTTGGTTCCCCTGGTTTCCAGGCTTGGTCTTAATTTAACATTCCATTAAAGAACGTTCTGTAGCTGGCAAGATTGTATCTTTCCCTTGAGAAAAGAACATTCTGTATTTCTGTAGTTTCTGCACACTTTATACTTATCTTTCCTTTCTAATGAACTGTTGACCAGCAATGTTATCCTTTCTTTCTGCTTAACTGTCTTTTATGCATAAATGAAACACAATTTCTAGGCCTATTTTACCCTTTAGTTTGTCTAATGTCTAATAACTACTTTGAAATGGAAGTCCCTAATCTAACAGTTGCCACTGAGGTCCCCAATGAAAGTATACAGGGACCTACTTCTGTAGTTACCTTACATTTGTATTGCTAACTACTATATATAGCTTTATGCTACCTGACTCATAATCTGAAAATATATTTTTTTAATTTGGTAAACCTGCAATTTTAATTTTGACCACTAGGTGTCAGTTGAGCATTTATGACCTGTTTAGATTGAAATCTTTTAACTTTATGATTTAATTATAACTAGATAATCATTTTTTTATCTGGTGAATAAACTTGCAGTTTTAATTTTGACCACTAGGTGTCGCGAGCATTTATGGCCTGTTTGGTTGAAGTCTCTTAACTTTATGATTTGATTTTTATATTACCTAGATTTATAGTCTTTAGAGTTTCTGATGTATGAGTGATAAATTTAAAACCTGTACATTATTCTGAAAATGAATGTTTTTTTTTTAATTCTGTGGCTTTTAAAGCTGATTAACCTGCCTTTGGGAAACTTTAAGTTAGACAGAGTATGAACTGTTAACCCTGCCTATTTTTCTTTTATATATTTCTGTGCTGTAATGTTAAAGTTACACTGTTTATTATCTATGTTTTTTACCTTATGAACTGGAGCCTTAGTGTACTATGATGTCTCTCTCTTATAGCAAATGAAACCTTTTCCTGTTTATAGATTTACATATTTAAACATTGTACTGTTTTTCTGTTGTATAACCTATCCAGCATGATGGCTATTTTCTGAAGACTAATTGAAATCTGCACTAAAAAGATAACTTTATAAGTGGTCTTGAAGCATAATTACCACATTCTGTGTTAACTTGTGTCTATACATTTTTATTTAAATTTGCTCTATAATGCTACTTACCTTTTTTAACTTTTATGAATATTTATTAGCTCCCACTCAGCATGGCTTCCGTCCTCACTGTAGCACAACTACTGCCCTCCCGTCCTTCACTCATGCCATTGCTGATGCCCTAGATAACAATAAACTCATATCTTGTCTCTTCCTAGACTTTTCCAAAGCTTTCGATACAGTCTCTCACCCTTTACTGCTATCTAAACTTGCTAACCTCAACCTATCCTCCACTTCCCTTGCCTGATTCTGCAGTTACCTATCCTGCAGGCAGCAATCTGTAAAATGGCTCTCATCCTTCTCCCCATTCATTCCCGTCCCAACTGGAGTACCACATGGTTCCATCTTGGGTCCCCTGCTATTTAATGTTTTCACTAATGATCTCTATACATCTTGTAAACAATCCTCCCTCATCCAATACGCTGATGTCTCAACTCTCATCTCCATATCTACCAATATCTCTGAACTCCATACCCTAACCCAACATGCCTTTCTACCCACTGAACAGTGGTTGTCTGATAACCTACTAATCATTAACCCTAAGAAGACCAAACTCTTACTCTTTCTCCCCCGTTCTCTTCCTCAACATAAACCCACCTTTATTATCACATCCTCTAACAATACAATAATCCAACCCCAAACCCACACAAAACTCCTGGGAGTCATCATCGATGAAGAACTCAAATTCAACCTGCATATACTCCAATGCATAAAAAAGATGCACCAGAAACTAGGTTTACTGCATCGCAACAAAACATGTCTGACCCCTAATGCCAGACTCTCCCTTGCTCAGGCACTCCTCCTCCCCTCCCTACTATATACTGCCTCAGTTCTTACTGACATTCAGGCCACAACCTTGAACAAACTTCAACAAACTTACCATAAGATAGCTAGATTTATCACTAACTCTCCATACAATGCACATCACTACCTCACCCTAAACTCTCTCCAATGGCTTAAACTCCCCCAACAACTACTGTTATCACAATTTCAAATGTTTCACCTCATTCTTTATAAACCCTTATCATGTCAGGTTCTCTCTTCCTTTGTCTCTATCTGTTCTCCAACTTGGACCCTCTGTACCTCAAATCAGTATCTACTTGACACCTACCAACCCAAGAAAACTGTTGGCAAACTTCAATATAAATACTCTTTTGCTTATGCTTGGAACAAACTTCCCCTGCACATACATTCCATCTCCCATCCATCATGCTTTAAAAATGAACTCAAACTTCTACTTAACTCCAAAACGTGCCCTTGTCATGATCCAGCCTAAGCTCACCATGCCCCTGATATACCTCTATATTAGCCCTCCCCATCCATCTAGTATTCTGATGCTTTCTAAACTCAATGAATTATGTTGTTGGATAAAATTCTTATGTAAATATGTAAATGCATTGTTATCTGTAAAAACATGCTTGTGTATTACCTTTGTGCATGTGTTTAGTGTCTTTAATTTCCTGTTTTAACAAGTTTATTCATAAATTCTTTTGACATGAATACTCTAATTTTTGTATATTACTGTAAACTGTATGCAATTTGGAGCTTTTCTCCTTGAGTCTCCACTGAAAATGGGCCACAAGCCCAGTTGGACCAACCCGGTTAACAAATGTCAATAAATAAATAAATAATAGTTTACTAAAACCTATACTTTCTGTATTTGAAGTCTATAACTTTGCATTGTCTGGTAGTGTCGTTTTAATTTCTGACTAATGTACAATATTTATGTAAAGTGCACTGTAATTTGTAAACATGCACTGTAATCTGTAAACTAAATTAACAAACTAAGCCTGCCCTGTTATGCCTTGAGTGCATTGAGTAACTATTATTACCTATTCTTTAGATAACTTATTTTGATAGTTTACTAAACTTATGCTTTCTGTATTTCAGGTCTATACCTTTGCATTTTCTGTTAAGTGTCTTTTTTAACTTTCTGACTAATGGACAATAATTATGTAAAGCGTACTGTAATTTGTAAATTGATTAACAGCTGACGTCCTTTAACTTTTCAGTAGTACTGAATGCTGCAAGAATTTATCATTACTGTCTACAATTTTGTTGGATAAATAGTAAAACTGTAAATTGATTTTTGCCATACAGACTTATGGCATATAGTACTGTCTTTAATTCAGCTTGCTATGTTGGCTGTAATCTGAGCTGATGTGCTTGGCAAACTGCCATTTCTGTATGAAACATATACAGTCTGAAATTGATTAGATAATGTACTCCTTAATACAGAGGATTTGAATTCTTAAATGTGTTGTCACTTTTACAATGTAGCATTGACTTTAAAGTTTACATTCTGTAAACTAGCAAACATTATTTTGTCTCTGTCTATATCATTGCTTATTATTTATGAATTGCAGCACTTTAATACGGAGCTCTTAACTAATGACTGCTAAACAAAACAATAACAAAAAAATTATTTGCCAAATTTGTATCTGTAAACCCTTTATTCTGCAAATTAATTTGACTGTTAGTTTTGATATACCTTACAAGGCATGGAGGTATATGGTTACCCTTTTTTTCTAACTGGCCGCACCCAATATGTCTTTCTGAATAGTTGCTGTGTCAGCTGAAATGGAATTTATTTTATCTTTAACCCATAATCCACCCACCAAGTATATCAGAAAGGGAAACAAATTTATTTTTTTGATGTACTTACCATAAACCTTTTATACATATCCACTCAAATGTGTCTGAAAAGTGGCATTATTATAGAAAGTGTATTTATTTCTTAAGGTAAGGTAAAGGATGGTTTAGGGTTAGGGTTTGCACAAATCACTAAGGTGGGCAAGGGGGGGTCTATGGTGGAGTAGCGAAAGAAGAAAGTTGGCTCCAAGTGTTTTAATTTTATGTTTTGACCTAGAAAAAGAGCACTGGGGGACAAGGAGTGTAAAAGCTGTTGTATGAATGAACGAGATGTAATAAGGATGCATGTCTTTAAGGGGATGGTGTTATGCAATTAAAGGTATGTGTGGAGGTAAGAGAACACATGTAGTAACCCGGGAGGTGACGGGGAAATACAGGATGGGAGGGGAGTGAAACAGGTAGAAAAATCATACTGAGCGTCAGTCAGTCGGCCTGTGCACCATTAGTGTATAACATCCACCTGTAATCATGTGTTCTACACTGTCATTATATTCCTTAAATAGGAAGCAAAGAGCTATTCATCTAACATAAAAATAGTAAAAGATTTATATGAATTAAAGACAAAGAGGAGCTGCAAAACTGTCATCAGTATAATTGTACAATTCCCCTTGTTTAGTTCCTTGAAGTCCTAGCTGCCCTCAGTATAGCTGTACCATTCCCCCTACTTAGCTCCTGGAAGTCCTAGCTGCCCTCAGTATAGCTGTACCATTCCCCTTGTTTAGCTCCTTGAAGTCCTAGCTGCCCTCAGTATAGCTGTACCATTCCACCTACTTAGCTCCTTGAAGTCCTAGCTGCCCTCAGTATAGCTGTACCATTCCACCTACTTAGCTCCTGGAAGTCCTAGCTGCCCTCAGTATAGCTGTACCATTCCCCTTGTTTAGCTCCTTGAAGTCCTAGCTGCCCTCAGTATAGCTGTACCATTTCCTTGTTTAGCTCCTTGAAGTCCTAGCTGCCCTCAGTATAGCTGTACCATTCCCCTTGTTTAGCTCCTTGAAGTCCTAGCTACCCTCAGTATAGTTGCACCATTCCCCTTGTTTAGCTCCTGGAAGTCCTAGCTGCCCTCAGTATAGTTGCACCATTCCCCTTGTTTAGCTCCTGGAAGTCCTAGCTGCCCTCAGTATAGCTGCACCATTCCCCTTGTTTAGCTCCTGGAAGTCCTAGCTGCCCTCAGTATAGCTATACCATTCCCCTTGTTTACCTCCTGGAAGTCCTAGCTGCCCTCAGTATAGCTATACCATTCCCCTTGTTTACCTCCTTGAAGTCCTAGCTGCCCTCAGTATAGTTGCACCATTCCCCTTGTTTAGCTCCTGGAAGTCCTAGCTGCCCTCAGTATAGCTGTACCATTCCCCTTGTTTACCTCCTTGAAGTCCTAGCTGCCCTCAGTATAGTTGCACAATTCCCCTTGTTTACCTCCTTGAAGTCCTAGCTGCCCTCAGTATAGCTGTACCATTCCCCTTGTTTAGCTCCTTGAAGTCCTAGCTGCCCTCAGTATAGTTGTACCATTCCCCTTGTTTAGCTCCTTGAAGTCCTAGCTACCCTCAGTATACCTGTACCATTCCCCTTGTTTAGCTCCTTGAAGTCCTAGCTGCCCTCAGTATAGCTATACCATTCCCCTTGTTTACCTCCTTGAAGTCCTAGCTGCCCTCAGTATAGCTGTAACATTCCCCTTGTTTTGCTCCTTGAAGTCCTAGCTGCCCTCAGTATAGCTGTACCATTTCCTTGTTTACCTCCTTGAAGTCCTAGCTGCCCTCAGTATAGCTGTACCATTCCCCTTGTTTAGCTTCTTGAAGTCCTACAGCCTTAAGGGATTTACCTACACAAAAGTGGAGTAGTATGTTTTGGCTCTCTGTTCTTCAGAAATTACATACCAAAAATGGTGAAACAAAAAAAAAAAATACAAAAATACAAAAAAAAAAAAAAAAAGTTCTTTGCAATGTGAGGGCAGGGGAGACCTTAACAACCCCCAAAATTATAAATACCAAAATCATAGTTGTAAAGCAGTGAAGAAAAGGCGAAACCGTACCACCAGTTCTCACAATACATTCCATGGTGATGACACTCACCACAGTGAAACACCATCTCACTCACAACACACAATGACAACGTCAGCAATGACTCACAGGTACGCCTGTCTCAGTGCAGGCTCAAATGGCTTTGCAAATGAGTGAAGGAAGCATTGAAGTGAAGCTGTGTTTGGCTAATCTGAAATATGGACCAGAAAAATAATTACAAGTGGTGAAGCAGCTAAATGAAACGACTAAAAGAGGGAAATACTTTTAAAATATTTCCTAAAACAGAACAGGAATAAACTGATAACTGCAGTTAGGCTGCTGTAAAAATGTTTTTCCTGTCTAGTATCAGGCTGTACTACAGGAACAAGATTATTCAGTTAAGAAGGCAGCAAAGTCTTGGTTGAAAAATGCCCCAATGGTCAATAATACATTTCAGTAAAGCAGCTAAGACAATACAATTATCAATGCAGCAATGGCTTAATTGATAAATGCACTAAATAAATATCTTTTTAAGTAAAACAACTTACAGCTTGTCCTATCCATGCCACAGGGAACCATGAGTGAGCTCACAATCACATGACCAACAAAACTAGGTTAACTGTGTGTAATAAGTGTAAGGTAAACTCCCATGGAAGGAAATAAAATAAAAAAAAACATAAATTAAAAACCAACTCCCATAGAAGGAAATAAAATTAAAAAAAACAACTCCCATGGAAGGATATAAAATTAAAAAAACAAGACATAACACCCTGCTGTCAGTCATCCTTCTGTGATAACTAGATATTCATAAAAATGCAAGAAGGCAATTAATCTAATAAATTAATATGCAATCCAAAATGTGGAAAGTTGAAGAGAATGCCTGATGAAACCAGAACAAAGCAGGTTCTCCAATCTCTCACCTTCTGTCTCCATTGTTGAGAGGCTTACTATGCCAGTGGTGTTTTTACAATAAGGTTTGGAGATCCTATATTAACTTAGCATCCATTGGGCCATTGTACCTCTGACACTGATGTGCAAAGTGCACACACACATGCACTACATACCCCAGTGTGTAATTTATAACTACAGTGTGTCTTCTTGCTAGTCTTGTGATTGATGCTTATGAATCATGCTACTAACATGCCTTTGGATAAAGCCTAATGTGCACTATATACTAGTGTGTGATTCATAACTGCAATGTATCATCTTGTCAGTAGTGTGATCTATGTTTATAAAACCTGTGGACTAAGCCTAGTGTGCACTATATAGTAGTGTGCGATTCATAACTGCAACATGTCTTGTCAGTAGTGTGAACTATGTTTACAAAACATGTGGACTAAGCCAATTTTGCATGACACACTAATGTCTGCATTATAACTTTATTGTGTCTTTGTTTGTAGTGTGATGCATGTTTATAAATCATGCTGTATTCAGAGTTGTGGAACAAACCTAGTGTGCTCAGCTTCTGTAACCAGCTGCAAGTTGTGTTTACGAATATGGTGACCCATTTTAGGATTCTTAATTACATGCCTAACAGTTTGACAAATGAGTGTAGATAGTTGTCAACATGTCATATTTTTTAAAAAGTCAACAAGAATATGTGAAGTAACAATGCAAATTATGAAGTTTAGCAAAGTGACCCTTCACTGAAATATACACAAGCTACAGTTGTTATGTCACTAGAAATTCATTGGCATCTTTTAATGGAAGTTGCACTTAGACAATGGCACGAAGGTATGCATTGTGTTTTGATCAGTTTCTTGTTTAAGTTTGTTATCTTGGAGTTAACATATATGTGGTTTGGAACTTTGGAGGCTTGCCCCAACATCAGGGTGAAGGGGGCTTCCTCCTAAAAAAATATGTTTTGTGTTTTGCAACCTTGTGAGAGTTAATGTTTTTGTGTAGTGACCAAATTATTTGTTGATGTGATTTTTTTATAGTAAACCCACCCAGCATATTTATATACATCACAGAGCTACTAACAAATAATTTCAACACATGATTTAGTAATTAAAGTTTTCTAAAATGGAAATGAAGGATGGTTAGACATGAGAGAGTGGGTGTACAATATTTGACTGTATGCTAAAATACTGAAATCTATTTATCTGAAATGGAGTTGCTATAAAAAATACATGCTGCTTAATCAAGATGCAAATAATTGCTGTGGAAATGTCTAAAAGCTAAAAAATGTACTCACAACAACAATAAAAGTAAGCCAAATATTCATATACAATAGTTTTGGCACGGGGCGGAGCCAAGATGGCCAACTGATAGTAGCAGTTTTTCAGAGCTCCATGAAACTAATATAAAAAAAAGGAAATAACATTATATTTTAGCAATAATGCTTAGAATTGATAGATGAAAGTATAACGTATATTACTGGTAACTTTAGTGAGCTTAGGATAGTTTTTTCCTGTAAAATTATAAAGGAGAATATATAATTTGTGGAGATGAGCACTTCGAAGACTTCTCATTCTGACATGGCTTTAAAAAAAGAAATGTAGATTGTGACATCTGCTCTACAAGAACTCTCTCTAAAAATGGATGATTTTAAGTAGAATTTACAAAACCTCAAGGAAAATTGTCAGAAACAAACTGATTCTCTCAAGGAACTTACACAGCAGCATCAATCCAGAATAACACACTTAGAAGCATCCCTGAATGATCTTGATGGATGACTGAAGGAAGAAGAAAGCCAGAAAGATTTCCTCATCAGACAAAACATTTGGCTTCTCAGTAAAGTGGATGACCTGGAAAACAGGGAGCGAAGGTCAAATATAAGGATGTTTGGCATCCCTGTGAGAGCTGAAGGAGAAGATAGAATTTGTTTTCTGAACACCTGGATTCCAGAGATCTTAGAATTAAAAGGAAGGTCTGTCCTTTGGTATTGAAAGGGCTCATAGAGCTTTAGGAAAGCCAGTGTCAACATCCTCCTCTACTGTTCCCAAATCAATAGTCATAAAGTGTCTATCTTATTTGAACAAAGAGTTAGTCCTAAAATCTGACTGGAGGAAAAGTCCATTAAAATATAATCAAAACCCAATTAGGTTTGACAATGATTATTGTACTAGGGTTTTGGAACACAGGAAAAAAGCTTGGCCATTAATAAAACTGTTAAAGCAGAATAACATCAAAATTCAGCTTGTCTTTCCTGCTAGAATAAAAATCCTATATCAGAATGAAATGAGATAATTTAATGTCCTAGAGGAAGCCACTGCCTTTATTAAAAACAATCACATTATTTCCTTACCTGAAAATATGGAATGGGTGGCTGCATCTCTGAAGAGATCTACTGATAAATCTTCTTGGAATGATGTTAAAAAGAAGAAACTGAGTCAAAGATTGCTGTTCCCACTAAATCTCTCAAAGCATCTACTGCAACTGGACTCTAATTTGTTTTATACTTGCTAAATTTTCAAGTAAGGTATGTCATGATAATATTTTCCTTGTTTGTTTTTTCCTCTTTTTTTATTTCTATGCATTTTATTCATATACAAATTAAATAACTGTTTTGTTTTAGTATATCAATGCAATATTACTGGTTTATTGAGTGATATAATCAAACAATAAACTATCTCTGCTTTTATGACCTTAAGATGACATGCTTTATTTCAAGTAATATATAATCCTTTTTTCTGCTAAATGCTCTTCCGAGTTATTACACAGGCATGGTCACTGCTCAGATTAATTCATCAAAACTGTCTTGGATACATTAGATAACAGGACATATCTATGATTTAGTGTATATTAACTAGTTTCTTTATTCTTATAATTTCTGATTGTTTTAGAATAAATATTGGTACCTGTGTGAACAAAAAAGCTGTTTGCTGGCTTTTGACTTAAATTGGGACTCCCAGCATTTATATGCTTGTATGTTTTATGACATAAGGTTTCTAAATGGTTGCAAGTTATGTTTCCTGTAGAGTTTGATGTTAAAGTACCGTTTTCTCTCTCATTGGCAACAGACTTGCTCTATTTAACTTGAATTTGGCAGATACACTATGTTTCCTCTGTTTTTAAAAGTATGTATCTCTTAGGTTCATAGGTTCATAGGTTCATACTACCCAATAAGGGCATTTATGCCACCCCTTCAGTTTGAAGAATACTATGCCCATTTTTTTGCTGTGCTGTCCTGTCAAGCAGAGAGATCTCCCATCCATTGGTCAAGATTTCTCTTGAACAAGGCCAGCAGTCTCTGGGTGATGAATCTGTCCCTCCAGAGGTTTAAGTCTCCGCCCTTGTAGTTCTGAGGGGATTTTTGAGGTGAAGCATGTTCATCAATTCGGTTGGACATGGCCTTGTATGTCAGGCACAGGTCACCTCTGAGCAGTGAATAGAGCTAGAGTTCCTTCAGTCGATAAGACATATTTTTGAGACCCTTTATCCTTTTGGTGAGGAACTTTTGGGGCTTTTCCAGTTGCTGCAGGTGTCGGGTCAGATATTCCGAATGGGGCATTGTACTCAATCATTGGTCTGATGAGTGATGAGTACAGGGGACGATGACCTCCCTTGATCTAGATGTGAATCCCTTCATGATCAGGTGGGCAATGTAGAAGGTCTTCCTAACTACTTTGTTACTGTCAACCTGGGTCCCCAGATCCCTGATAACCTCTTCTGTGCTTAGTGGATTGCCACCTATATGGTAGCTAGGGTAACCTTGTTTTTACTATGCATTTCTTGGCTTAACTTTAGGCCATGGCTCTGGCACCAGTTATCCATTTCTATGAGACCCTTCTGAAGGATGTCTATGTCAGATGTGAAAGTAGATGCTGAACAAGAGTGGGCCCAGCACTGACAGCAACTCTGACCCTGTGGGTTATGGCCTTGGTGATTGTATATCTACTTGGCAGCAGTGGTTTATTGCTAGATGTCCGTAGCTGTGTGAGAGTCTCTGAGATACGGATCGTTCATGCTTGGTGTACCTGGTAAGTGCTTGATACAGAAAATGACTTTGTATTTAAAATAAAGAGTGATGACATGAATATATGGACTGTTCTGCCTAATAAATTAGATGCTTTAGCTGAGATGTGAAAGTCTTTATGCAATGGGAGAGGTATGTTTTTTTAGAATGCTTCTAAAAAGACTGTGTTCAGATGTTCTGATTTTGCTGGTTATATAGAGTTTTGTTATGGGAGAGGTTATATGGCACTGATTTTGTATTTGTGTGTCGTATGGATTGTGGTGTCCAGAGGTGATTTCTTGTGTTTTGGAAGTTAATTTACTGACTGGAAGTATCTGACTGTCAAACCTTACATTTGTTACTGTAAATAAGCAAACTTTGTGATACGGTTAGAGTGAGGTCAGGAAACAGTACTGTGTAGCGTGCTGAGCGAGAAAATGACAGTTTGAAATTTAAGAAGTGAAGCTTTCTTACCTAGCTCGTGACATTATGCATTATCTGCATGCAGATCAGATTACATTACATCTAATGTGTATATGCAAGCCTAATTGTGAATGCCAAGACTGATTGGTTAATATAGCATAGTAGGCTTCTTTTACAAGAATTATGAGCTTTACTGTCATACACATATTCATTGTTTCCTTTTATAATAGTGACTATATTTTGTGATCAAATATATACAGAACTGTTATTTTTTTCCTGCAAATACTTAATTATAGCCACTATTTCTAGTGAATGTATTGAATTTTTTATAAATGAATCTTTATAAATAAATTTCCTATGCAGTTAGCAAGTGTTTAGTATAGGTTTATACATTTACAGGAAATGCTTATGGCTAATGATAATAACTGTAAGGGTACTTGGATGCTATACTAAATCCTAGACAATATATGTGTGAATAATTTGGATTGAACTATAATTACATTGCATCTAATATGATGAATTCCATATTGTATCTTAAATATTATTTTATGTTTCAGAAGTCATGTTCTCAGTTATTATAAAGTCATGTTCTTTAGTATACTAGTACTTTATGACAGGGAAATAGCTCAGTAATAGCTATGACTTGTGATAACATAACAAAGAAGTTATGAGTTTTAGTACTACCCTATTATTATGGTAGATATTTACACCTAACTATTTTAATTCTGCCTTTGAGTCACTCACTTTTAAGACCTGTTATCCACAGTAAGTATTATAAATAATGTTTTTTTACTATTTTTTGTCATATTAACTGATGCCAGTTAACTATTATTGATTCTTAGTCAGTCATTTAAACATGTTATTCCAAAAGTTTAGGAGTTATTTAAAGACAAGTATGTCTCATGGAATATTTCTAAGAATCTATGTTAACATCTTTTGGGAATGACACACACTTAACTATGTGCTAACACCTAATTCTTGTGATTTCTTTAGTGGGAGATTGTCATGATAAGATTTATTCAGAGGGCAAGTAAATATAAATGCTAAATGATTCTTTGATTTTGTTCTGTCATTTCGAAGTTTTATTAAAACCAATGCAGATGACATGCTTAGGTATATTGGGTAATCATTCATATTATTAGTAAAGCTGATTTGTTTTAAACTATTAAGCACTAAATTCAGATTATATATATCCTAATGTGTCTCTTGCTTCCTTAGTGAATAACTATTGTATACATGTTTAATGTTCTAACAATAGTGTATGTAACTATTATTTCTAAAACTTAAGTGGAATCAATATCTGATTAGTTGTTTATCAATACTATTTTTCTCTTAATCTATAATATAGTCTCCATTTTTACTTTGTTTTCATGGGCTGGAACCAACAAAGGTTGATGGTTGGGAAAGGTAGTCTAGCAGATTTAGTTTTGTTTGCTAGACTAGGAAACCATCTCATTCCATGTATAGGGTGTATTAAAGTTTAAATAAGAGTTAAATATGCTAATTTTCTGTTATTTAATTGTTTTTCTAGTTTTGATATCCTGACGCAATTGTTTTACTTTTATCTTTCATGGGGAATGTTATTTGGATTGAGTTAAATAGAAATATAATAATTGATATTCTGTTGTCTATTCAGGGAGAGTATTATGTATACAGGATTCTAATAATACAAGTACCTTTATTATTTGTTATCTTTAAACAATTCTGATATGGATTTAACTTTGATATCCTTAATTACTAATGGCTTAAACAACCCATATAAGAGAGCTAACCTACTAAGGTATCTTAAACTAAACAAAGCTCAAGAAGTTTTTGTCCAAGAGACTCACTTTAAAATAAATTACACATTTATGTGGGACCCTAAGGAATACACAATACTAGCTCAATCGTCCTATAAAAACAAGACCAGAGGAATAACAATTATATGGAAAAGGACTTTAAATCCCCAGATTATTTATAAACATGTAGATAATGCTGGACTCATGGCCTTAGTTATATTTTAAGTTTAACAATAGAATTTGGTCCCAGGTTAATTTATAATGGTTCCCAGGTATGGGGGGTTGGACTAGCTAAGAAACACTTAGCCTTTATTGCAATTACGTCTAAAGGTAACATTATACTAGGAGGTGACTTCAATTGCATCACAGATATTACAGAAACTACCAATAGGAAATCTCCTAGACTATTGTCCTCAGCCAAACAGTTATAAAAATGGACAGAAATGTTTAAATTAAAAGACAGCTTTAATGCTTTGGTACCAAACTCTTTACTCTTCTCACACCAAGACTATAGACATGATACCCCAAACTAGAATAGATGCAATTTATATCTCACAAGATCTTTATTCTAAAATTTTGAATTTTTCAATACAAACTTGTCCCTTTTCAGATCATAATTCCCTTTTATTAACAATTCACTTGGAATTCAATCAGTTAGTTATTACTTCAAGGATTCCTTCATATATCACAAAAATTAAATACTTTAAATCCTGGATAACTTATGAACTTCAGCTCTTCTTAGAGATTAATTACATACCTGAAGCGAACACAATTATGGTTTGGGATTCTCTTAAGGCCAATCTATATGGCAAAACCATTAGCTGGTACAAAAATAAAATTAAAGAATGGGACTCAGAGTTACAACAACTCCAAATCAAATATTATCTCTTAAATCTAATAAGAATTTAATTGCTACAGATAATAAGAAAATAGATGAAGCAAATAAGAAATAGAAATATTATCTCATAAAACTAATTTAGCTATGAAAAAACTGAAATTAAATTCTTATGCTACCTTTCCTAAGCTTCTTCATAATTTATCTATGAAAGTTAAGATACAATCAAAAACTAATAATATTGATAGTATCTTTCATGAAAGAGAAAAAAAAACAGTCTGACATAGGTGACATTCTGGAGGCTTTTAATTATCATTATGCAGAACATCATAAAGATAAAATAAGTACAAATGAATGTAAGAAATTACAGAATATAGTTTCTAACATAACAAGAATTCCTGAGGAACTTTAGCTAGATTTACAAAAACCTATTTCTCAGAAGGAAATTATAGATGGGATTAAAGGAAGTAAGTCTAATAAAGCACCTGGAATAACTGGCTTATTCATTGAAATGTATAGATTGTTCCTTTCTTGTATAATCTCTCTCCTACAAAAAAAACTTTCTTGAAGTTCAAACATTAGCAAAAATTCCTCCTTCTTGGAAATATTCTCTGATTACCCCTATATTAAAAGAGAATAAAGGCCCTAATCATTGTAATTCATATAGACCAATTTCTTTGTTGAATAATGATTATAAACTATTTATGTCAATTATGGTCAACAGACTGAAAATACCCATATCTAAAGTAATTAATGAAGCCCAAACTGGTTTTGTACATAACAGGCACACACAAGATAGTATTAAAAGAGTATTAACACTAATACATTACCTCAATAGAGGAAATCATGAAGCACTATCAGGTTTTACCTCATATCATGCGTTCCGGCCCCAAAACCCGGACCACACCACAAAAGGAGGGGGTGTATCCATATTCATCAAGGATACCCACACCTCCAGGTTAAGCATCGGAAACTATCCAGGTGCAATTAACCATAGGCAAAACTGCTCTACAATTTGTAGCATGCTACAGGCCACCCTCTCAAACTCAGGAACCCCACACAGCCTTCCTGAAGACACTGGAGGATATAAATGTATCTCCAAACACCATTATATTGGGTGACTTCAACTACCCGAATATAGACTGGGCACATTACTCAAGCCCAAACTTTCTAGCCCAAAGGTTCCTGGAGTTCATAAATTCAAATGCCATGGAACAACTAGTCACCGTTCCCACAAGAGGAGAAAATATACTAGATCTCATCATCACAAACATGGGGACAAAATGCTCCACACCGGAAGTATATCTCTCATTGGTGAGATCAGATCATAAACTAATCTCAGTGGATATCCACATCCTGCCCCCACCCCAAACAAAAAAGACCACAGTGAAGAACTTGTCTAAAGCAAACTTCGCACTACTCAAGACTGGTGTGGTATCCTTCAAGGCCCCCGAGCCAGTGGAAACCACAACTCAAGCTGCGGAAGCCCTTACAAATGCCTTCTACGAACACCTCCAGGACTGCATGGATCAGGCAATCCCTAATAAAACCAAGACTCTTTCCACCAAGGGCAAACGTCCAGTGTGGTGGACCCCAGCCATAAACAAACTTTACAATAAGAGAAGAAAGCTGTTACATGATAGAGCAAAATCCATAAAAGACAAGACACCTTTGATCATTATTAGTAAAAAAAATACGAGCACTCATAAAATCATCCAAGGCCAACTTTGAGAGAAAAATTGCCATAGATTCAAAAGACAATCATAAGGTCTTCTTCAGCTATGTTAGAAACCTGGGTGGAAACTCCCAGATATGCTCAGAATTAGTCCAAAATGATACAAAAATCACTGAACCCACAGACATTGCCAACATACTGGCAGACAGGTTCAGTGCAAACAAAGGAGAGATAACTATCCCAGCTGAGTGCAGCCTCCCAGACATCTCCAATGCGCAGGTGAAAGCTGCTCTCTATAAAGCTAAAAACACAGCATCAATGGGACCGGATGGTGTCCCCGGCTGTGTGCTTCACGAACTCAATGAGGAACTAAACCCGCACATAAGGCAGCTGTTTAATCTTAGCCTTACCACAGGATGCATGCCCAAGGAGTGGCATACGGCAACTGTGGTCCCACTCCACAAAGGCGGTGCCTCTACGGACCCTGGCAATTACTGCCCCATAAGCTTAACAAGCCTGGTCTGCAAAGCTATGGAGAGGATCATAATGGAACTCATAAACAAAGACATAGGGGACTTGCAGACATTGGACCCAACCCAGTTTGGCTTTGTCAAGGGCAGATCATGCCTTTTGAACTTGGTCGACTTCTTCGAAACAGTCACCAAGGCCATTGATGAGGGAAAGGCAGTCCATACAGCCTACCTTGACCTTGCAAAAGCTTTTGACAAAGTACCCCACTCGGGTATTATAGAGAAACTTACCAGCTTAAATGTAAACCCATATGTCACAAGATGGGTTGCAAACTGGCTAAAGGACAGAACCCACAGGGTTAGAGTAGCTGGCGCCATGTCAGACTCCAAGCCGGTCACAAGTGGTGTCCCACAGGGCTCAGTCCTTGGCCCCCTGTTGTTCGGCATCTACTTCTCAGAAGTACAGGCTAACATAGGAGGACTATGGCTGACAAAGTTTGCAGATGACTGCAAACTGGGAGCCATAGTGGAAAGTACATCGGACACAGATATCCTTCAGAGGGTCTCACGGAAACTGATAGCTGGTGCCAGAGCCATGGCCTGAAGTTAAATGCCAAAAATGTATAGTCATACCCTTAAACAAGATAACCCCAAGCTACCATATAGGTGGCAATCCACTAAGCACAGAAGAGGTTATCAGGGACCTGGGGACCCAGGTTGACAGTGGCCTTTCTTTTGACACTCACGTTGCTAAAGTGGTTAGAAAAACCTTCTACATTGCCCACCTGATCATGAAGGGATTCACATCCAGATCAAGTGAGGTCATTGTTCCCCTGTACTCTTCACTTATCAGACCAATGATTGAGTACAATGCCCCATTCGGGATGTATCTCACCCGACACCTGCAGCTATTGGAGAGACCCGAAAAGTTCCTCACCAAAAGGATAAAGGGACTCCAAAATCTGTCATATGCTGCCAGACTGAAGAAACTCCAGCTCTATTCAGTCGCATACCGTCTGCTCAGAGGTGACCTGTGCCTGACATACAAGGCCATGTCCAACCCGGAATTAATGAACATGCTCCACCTCAAAAAATCCAAATCTACCAGATCCACTAGAGCAAGTGACTTAAACCTTAGCACGGATATAAATAGGACATGCTGGAGGGATAGATTTGTCACCCAGAGACTCCTTATGTTGTGGAATAAAATCCCGGTCCATGTGAGGCAGAGTGCCTCGCTGGCTCTGTTCAAGAGAAATCTTGACCGGTGGATGGGAGATCATAGGTTTACCCCGGGAATCATCTCTGTGTCACTGCTGGACAGAGGCACAACAAACTAATGGGCACAGTATTTTTTAACATAAGGGGTGGCGTAAGCCACAAAAACTCTGGGCTAGGCTTATAAATGCCTTAGGGCAGATAGCCTAGTATAAACCTATGAACCTATTGATAATAGGTCTAGATATTCAAAAGGCCTTTGTCTCCTTAAATTGGGATTATTTATTTAAAGTCTTACAGTTATTTGATTCCCCCCTATTTTATAACACTGATAAAGAAAATCTATGAACATAATCTAGCATATGTAAAAATAGGTCCCTTTACATCCAAAGCAATCCAAATCACTAGAGATACTACACTAGGACATCCTTGTCTAGTACCTCTAGACAAGAACATCCTTGTCTAGAGGTACTAGACAAGGATGTCCTATGCCCCCTATCCTATTTGCTCTGGCCATAGAAATACTTGCCATTTTAATACGTAATAACCCAAAGATACGAGGTATAAATATATATGACCAATATATTTCTAAAATAATGATGTTTGCTGATAATATCCTACTTACCTTACCCAACTCTAAGGAAGTGTTAGGTAAAGTGGATATAGTAACAACAAATTTCCAAAAAATCTTAGGACTCTCCTTCAACAAATCTAAATCAAAATATTTATTATTAAATAAAAAAGAACATACAGGTTCCAGTTAATCACATTATTGGAAACCAAGTTTTAGCTCTAGACTATATAGGAATAGTCCTAGGTAATAATATAGGGGAAACCTTACAGCTTAACTATACCAAAACCATAGACTTAATCAAGACATTGATAAGCAAATGGAATAATATGTTTATAACATTTGATGACAGGTTGCAACTGATAAAAATTTTGTTACCTAAAATATTATATATAGCACAGGCTCTTATACTTCCACCAGGAAAGAAAATCCTTAAAGAAATCACTTCAACTCTGATGAAATTCCTGTGGTACCCCAAAAGAAATAGAGTGGCATATCCTCATCGTATCAGAAAATGGGAATGGGGGGGGTTAAAATTCCCAAAGATTGAAACTTATATAAAGGCATCTATAATTAAAATAGTGATGAACTGGAGAAATCCTAGATACTCTTCCAATTGGAAACAGCTACACTCCATTATACTAATGAATGAAAATTGTTTATCAAAGAATGTTTGATAACTGACAAAAATAACAAGATAGGGCACTATTTAAGTAATTGTACAGTATAGTACAACAAAATTAACTAAACTAACACTAATAAAGCATATTTTGA